>NC_061513.1:202405677-202442628 GCF_022539505.1 Lolium rigidum
GATGAAGACGTCCTCTCCCCGTTCCAGCGGGCAGCGGATGTAGTAGATACTTCTCGAAATCCAACAACACGACGACATGGTGGTGGTGGTGGTGGAGAAGATTTCCTCCAGGGCTTCGCCAAGCCGGTACAAGAGCAAGGACAGAGAGAGGATGGCGGCTAGGGTTTCTTCGTTCAAGCCCCTTAGCACCCTTGCCCCTCCCCTCTTTATATAGGAGAGGGAGCAGCCATGGGATGCCTTGGCCCTTACTTTTCCTCCTTGGGACGGCCCACATAAGGGCTTGTTTGGTATTAGAGTTTTAGTGGGGATTAGCGGGGATAATCCGCTCCAAACTTCAAATCCCCACTTATCCCCAATACATTTTTGGTGCTAGAGTATGAGCGAGTTTAATCCCCACTTATCCCCACTTTTCCCCAAAATTTTAGTGTAATTTTTTCAATCCCCAATACTCTACCCCTACCTAGTGGATTGGGGATGAGGTTTTGTGGGGATTGGATGACAGCAGAGATTCACCCAATACGCTAGAGTATTATCCCCACTAATCCCCACTAAAACACTAGTACCAAACAAGGCCTAAGAGGGTGTTATCACCAGAATTTGACCGGATCAGAGGTGGGCCGCGATTGGAGATGGGCTTGAAGAATATACATAGAAGAAATACATGAATCGGCCTTATATGCAAAGTTTGGGCTAGTTTGCCCATATATCTGTAATATAGTAGGATACGTGTCATTAGATAGAATTTGGCTCATGCACGGTTGGGATTATTCCCACGTTAGAAAGTCTACGGACTATAAATATGTATCTAGGGTTTATGAAATAAACAACAATCACGTTCACCACAAACCAATCTAGGCGCATCGCCAACTCCCTTGTCTCGAGGGTTTCTTCCGGGTAAGCATCATACTTGCCTAGATCGCATCTTGTGATCTAGGCGATACACGTTTATTCGTTGTTCATGCGTTGCTCGTGCTTGAAGCCTTGTTGATGGCGAGCAACGTAGTTATCATAGATGTGTTAGGGTTAGCATTGTTTCATCGTATCATATGCTTTCGTTCGTGCAACCCTTAGACGTCTAGCCGCCCTTACACCTATCTTAGGTGTAAGGGCGGCACCGCTTGATCATTATTTAGTAGATCCGATCCGTTATGATTGCTCCTTGTTCTTCAAGGATTAGTTTAATATCTGCATAGTTAGGCCTTACAAACGGGTTGAAGGATCCGAGTGGCGCGTAGGGTGTAGTTTGCTAGCCCTAGACGAGGATGTTCAGAGGATCAACCTCATGTTGGTTTTTAGGCCTTGTCTAGGGACGGCTTACGATCACCGTGCGTGGCCGCCGTGCTCAATCACGCGTAGGATGTTCCGATTATGTGGTGAAAACCCTAAATCGTAGTAGGTCGTTTTAGCTTTATATTGATCAAGCAGGACCACCATATATTCGTACACCTCGTACGGATCATGGGTGGATCGGCTCCTTGAGCCGATTCACAGGATAACCTGAGAGCCGATCGAGGCTCGTATTTAATGTTTACGTGTATGCCATGCAGGAAGCTAAGCGAGGCAAATCCAACACCTTCCTGACCAGGCATAGGTCAGGTGGCACGCCCTTGCACCAGCATCGGACGTGCGTGCCGAGTCTTTGCGGGCCGTCGCTCGGAGGGACCAGGGCCAGCCGCAGTCCTGGGAGCCTCCCGGCTCTACTGTGTTGCCCGTCGCTGCTCGCCGGTGGGTTTCTGACCGCAACACATTCTGGCACGCCCGGTGGGACTGTCTTCGACATCAACCGCATCGCCATCTACATATGAGATGGTGGAAGGCACTCCAGTCACGTACGAGGATCTGACCGAGGAGCTCAAGAAGAAGTATGACGAGGTCAAAGCGATCCTCGAAGCCGACCTCATCGGCTCTTTCCAGAGAACCCGCTCACACGGCATCGGGTGGAAAGGGTTCTCACCTGAAGGCGCACTCGATGGAGTGGACCTGTCCGCCCCGTCGGAAGAACGCACCGGGTCTCGCGTCAGGAGATTAACTTCATGGTAGCTCATTCGCTGCACCGCCATTCTGAGAGCCTGGTGAACACTTTGGAGCGTGTCGCCCTCCGAGTGATCCAGGAAATCATGAGGCATCAGTACTCTCCGTCAGGACCAGCTCTAGGGACTCACCAAGGAGATATGCCACTCCAGTCCCGACCACCGCTGCCATTCGCGTTGGCAGCACCAGAAGTGCCAAGTTCACGCGGCATACGTCGTCTACAAGATCGGTGGTGACCCTAGTGATTACCGGTTCTTGCATGAGGCACCTAAGGAGATCCCTCACGGATACACGTGCACATACGTGCCGAGTCGCACTAACTCGGGCACTCACGAACCGCGACCGCAACAGCAGGGACTTCGGAACAGCGGGAGGAACTTCGGGAACGGATCTTGAGAAGCGGACGTGGCTAGCTAAGTACGCCACCCCGATAAACCTCCGAGCCCAACTCCTGCGGTTGGCTCGAGCTTGAGAAGCAAGCGTGGCCGGCTAAGTATGCCACTCCGGCAAATCTTCGAGTTCGACTCCTACGACCAGGCACCGCGGATCGGATCGATACAATCTTGAGAGACCAGTTCGGCATGGTGCCGAAAAGGAGGGCAATCGGCTATTCCAAGCCGTACCCCAACGAGTACGAGTTGATCCCACTACCACCCAAATATCGGCTCCCTGAATTCTCCAAATTTAGTGGATCGGATGGCTCCAGCTCAATCGAGCATGTGAGCCGATATTTGGCACAGTCGGGCACGATCTCGAGCATCGGATGAGCTACGCGTGAGGTTCTTTGCACGATCCCTCACGGGATCGGCTTTCGGGTGGTACACATCGCTGCCACCGAGACTCAATCCGGACTTGGAAGCGGTTGGAGGAGCAGTTCCACATGCGGTATCACTCGGAGGCTTCCGAGGCTGGCATTGCCGATCTAGCACAAGTACGACGAAGCGCGGAGAAACGGTGTCGGAATACATCCAGCGTTTCAGAACAGTTAGGAACCGATGCTATTCGGCTCGTGTGACTGAAAAAGAAGCAATCGAGTTGGCGGTGGTGGGTCTCGCATCACCGATCAAGGATGTGGCCTCCCAAGCAGACTACCCTTCACTGGCGCACATGGTGTAGAAGCTGTCATTATATGAACAGCGCCACCCAGATGTATACCAGGATAAATTCAAGCGTGCGGTGGTCCTGGTTGAGGCAGACGAAGATGAAGGCTCTGCGGGAGATCAAGAGGTAGCAGTGGCTGAATGGACTCGGGGGGAAGCCCCGTGTCCCGCAAGTGGGTTAAGCCACAAGGTCCTCCAAGAGGGTTTGACTTCGACGTCACCAAGGCTGAGCAAATTTTCGACCTCTTACTTAAGGAGAAGCGGCTAAAGGTACCCGAAGGCCACAAGATCCCCACGGCTCGGGAGCTGAACGGAAGGCCATGCCGCAAGTGGCATAACACGTTCACCCATGCCACCAACGACTGCAGGGTGTGGCGGCAGCAGGTCCAAATGGCGATAGAACAAGGGCGTCTAATTTTCAGCCAGTACGCCATGAAGGTCGACACACACCCCTTCCCCGTCGTTAACATGGTGGAGTGCACTTACCCTGGAGGGTGCCAGCCGGGATTCTCATTCAACATCAACATGGTAGGACCTGGGCACCACTCTGGTAAGGACAGAGACGAGGGCAGCTGCTCTCATGACAACGACAAAGAGGAAGCCGTTCCACGCGATCAGCTCCGGCACGATGGCAAGCGCTACATCACGGAGGAGAAGTGAGGAATGTGCGATATCAGCGACCTCTCTGATCACCTCCTCAACAAATATGTGAGTCAATACGACCAACGCCTACGATACAACAACGAGGACGAAAGAGATCGTCTGGCTAGGGACGCCAGGAGACATCGTCGGCATGATCGCGACGAGGAGAGATATGAGCGCCGTGCCAAGGGAAAGTCGAGAGAGCAAGACGACGTGGATAGGCACTGGGATTGTCCCTTCTTCAGACACTGCTGGGATTCAGGAATGAGCCGATTGCCTACAATCGGCAAGCGCCGAATGTAGACAGAAGAAGAAGGATGCAGCTAACGTGTCCGTGTTCAAACGTCTAGGGCCTCTCCCGCCTCGGAACAAGCACGCTGAGTCCTCTCAGGTAGAAGATCTCGAGGAACTGGAGGACGATGATGAAGAAGAAGAAGATAAGTACCACCGGCCAAGGTGGTGCCCTGATGGACTCAGCCGTTCCCAAAAACGTAGGGTTCAGCGACTACGTGGTTTGGAGGAAGCCGAAAGGTTATACCTGCACACCTTAAGGAAGGCGCGGCCTGATCTGGCCGCGAAAATTCAGCGACGCCTGGACGAAGAAGGTCGGACACAAAGGAAAGAGTGGCGCCCCAGACAAAAGAAAGCCGATGATGAGACATCGGCTGGCACAAACATGGTGTTCATCCTTCCGACGGAGTTTAGTGCTCCAGGATTAGACGAAGCACCTGTGGCACAACTCTATCGCGGCCCACGGCCGGTTATCTTTGAGAAGCCACGAGAAAGAAGCTACGGATACACTGAAGGCCCCGTACTTGCGAGGCTATATCAACGGGCAGCCTTGTCAACAAGATCGTTGGTGGACACCGGAGCGGCGATCCAACATTATGCCATACTCCATGCTACGTCGGTTGGGACGCTCTAGCTCGGATCGATCAAGACCAACGTGACACTGAGCGATTTCAACGGCCAAGCATCTGACGCACAAGGTGTTCTGAACGTGGATCTGACCGTAGGAAGGAAAACCATCCCTACGACGTTCTTTATTGTCGATAGCAAGAGCACCTATGTTGTCCTGCTAGGGAGAGATTGGATTGATGGCGTGTATTTCACACGTTCGTTGGGCAACCCCAAGAGGAAGGTATGATGCGCACAGCAGCAAGTTTTCCCTCAGAAAGAAACCAAGGTTTATCGAACCAGGAGGAGCCAAGAAGCACGTTGAAGGTTGATGGCGGCGGGATGTAGTGCGGCGCAACACCGGAGATTCCGGCGCCAACGTGGAACCCGCACAACACAACCAAAGTACTTTGCCCCAACAAAACGAGTGAGGTTGTCAATCTCACCGGCTTGCCGTAACAAAGGATTAACCGAATTGTGTGGAAGATGATTGTTTGCAGAGAAAACGAGTAGAACAAGTATTGCAGCAGATTTGTATTTCGGTATTAAAAGAATGGACCGGGGTCCACAGTTCACTAGAGGTGTCTCTCCCATAAGATAAAAGCATGTTGGGTGAACAAATTACGGTCGGGCAATTGACAAATAGAGAGGGCATAACAATGCACATACATGTCATGATAAGTATAGTGAGATTTAATTGGGCATTACGACAAAGTACATAGACCGCCATCCAAGCTGCATCTATGCCTAAAAAGTCCACCTTCGGGTTATCGTCCGAACCCCTTCCGGTATTAAGTTGCAAAGCAACGAGACAATTGCATTAAGTATGGTGCGTAATGTAATCAATAACTACATCCTCGGACATAGCATCAATGTTTTATCCCTAGTGGCAACGACACAACACAACCTTAGAACTTTCTCGTCACTGTCCCGAGTGTCAATGCGGGCATGAACCCACTATCGAGCATAAATACTCCCTCTTGGAGTTACTAGCATCAACTTGGCCGGAGCCTCTACTAATAACGGAGAGCATGCAAGATCATAAACAACACATATGCAATAACTTGATAATTAACATAACATGGTATTATCTATCCATCGGATCCCGACAAACACAACATAGAGTATTACGAGATAGATGATCTTGATCATGTTAGGCAGCTCACAAGATCCAACAATGAAGCACAATGAGGAGAAGACAACCATCTAGCTACTGCTATGGACCCATAGTCCAGGGGTGAACTACTCACTCATCACTCCGGAGGCGACCATGGCGGTGTAGAGTCCTCCGGGAGATGAATCCCCTCTCCGGCAGGGTGCCGGAGGAGATCTCCGAATCCCCCGAGATGGGATTGGCGGCGGCGGCGTCTCGGTAAGGTTTTCCGTATCGTGGTTTTTTCGCATCGGGGGTTTCGCGACGGAGGCTTTAAGTAGGCGGAAGGGCGAGTCGGGGGCTGACGAGGGGCCCACACCACGGGCGGCGCGGGCCCCCTTGGCCGCGCCGCCTTGTGGTCCGGCCACCTCGTGGCCCCACTTCGTATGCTCTTCGGTCTTCCGGAAGGTTCGTGGCGAAATAGGCCCCTGGGTCTTCGTTTCGTCCAATTCCGAGAATATTTCGTTACTAGGATTTACGAAACCAAAAACAGCGAGAAAACGACAAGCGGCACTTCGGCATCTTGTTAATAGGTTAGTTCCGAGAAAATGCACGAATATGACATAAAGTGTGCATAAAACATGTAGGTATCATCAATAATATGGCATAGAACATAAGAAATTATCGATACGTCGGAGACGTATCAAGCATCCCCAAGCTTAGTTACTGCTCGTCCCGAGCGAGGTAAAACGATAACAAAGATAATTTCGAAGTGATATGCCATCATAACCTTGATCATACTATTTGTAAACATATGTAGTGAATGCAGCGATCAAAACAATGGTAATGACATGAGTAAACAAGTGAATCATAAAGCAAAGACTTTTCATGAATAGTACTTCAAGACAAGTATTAATAAGTCTTGCATAAGAGTTAACTCATAAAGCAATAAATCAAAGTAAAGGTATTGAAGCAACACAAAGGAAGATTAAGTTTCAGCGGTTGCTTTCAACTTGTAACATGTATATCTCATGGATAATTGTCAACATAGAGTAATATAACAAGTGCAATATGCAAGTATGTAAGAATCAATGCACAGTTCACACAAGTGTTTGCTTCTTGAGGTGGAGAGAGATAGGTGAACTGACTCAACATAAAAGTAAAAGATAATGGTCCTTCAAAGAGGAAAGCATCGATTGCTATATTTGTGCTAGAGCTTTTATTTTGAAAACATGAAACAATTTTGTCAACGGTAGTAATAAAGCATATGAGTTATGAAAGTTATATCTTACAAGTTGCAAGTCTCATGCATAGTATACTAATAGTGCCCGCACCTTGTCCTAATTAGCTTGGACTACCGGATCTTTGCAATGCACATGTTTTAACCAAGTGTCACAATGGGGTACCTCCATGCCGCCTGTACAAAGGTCTAAGGAGAAAGCTCGCATTTTGGATTTCTCGCTTTTGATTATTCTCAACTTAGACATCCATACCGGGACAACATGGACAACGAGATAATGGACTCCTCTTTAATGCATAAGCATGTGGCAACAATTATTATTCTCATATGAGATTGAGGATATGTGTCCAAAACTGAAACTTCCACCATGATTCATGGCTTTAGTTAGCGGCCCAATGTTCTTCTCTAACAATATGCATGCTCCAACCATAAAGGTGGTAGATCTCTCTTACTTCAGACAAGACGGACGTGCATAGCAACTCACATGATATTCAACAAAGAATAATTGATGGCGTCCCCAGAAAACATGGTTATCGCACAACAAGCAACTTAATAAGAGATAAAGTGCATAAGTACATATTCAATACCACAATAGTTTTTAAGCTATTTGTCCCATGAGCTATATATTGCAAAGGTGAATGATGGAATTTTAAAGGTAGCACTCAAGCAATTTACTTTGGAATGGCGGGTAAATACCATGTAGTAGGTAGGTATGGTGGACACAAATGGCATAGTGGTTGGCTCAAGTATTTTGGATGCATGAGAAGTATTCCCTCTCGATACAAGGTTTAGGCTAGCAAGGTTATTTGAAACAAACACAAGGATGAACGGTACAGACAAAACTCACATAAAAGACATATTGTAAACATTATAAGACTATACGCCGTCTTCCTTGTTGTTCAAAACTCAATACTAGATATTATCTAGACTCTAGAGAAACCAAATATGCAAACCAAATTAGCAAGCTCTAAGTATTTCTTCATTAATGGGTGCAAAGTATATGATGCAAGAGCTTAAACATGAGCACAACAATTGCCAAGTATCAAATTATCCAAGACATTTTAGAGTTACTACATGTAGCATTTTCCAATTCCAACCATATAACAATTTAACGAAGAAGAAACTTCGCCATGAATACTATGAGTAAAGCCTAAGGACATACTTTTCCATATGCTACAGCGGAGCGTGTCTCTCTCCCATAAAGTGAATGCTAGGATCCATTTTATTCAAACAAAACAAAAAACAAAAACAAACCGATGCTCCAAGCAAAGTGCATAAGATGTGACGGAATAAAAATGAACCTGATAATGTTGTCGATGAAGAAGGGGATGCCTTGGGCATCCCCAAGCTTAGACGCTTGAGTCTTCTTAGAATATGCAGGGGTGAACCACCGGGGCATCCCCAAGCTTAGAGCTTTCACTCTCCTTGATCATATTGCATCATACTCCTCTCTTGATCCTTGAAAACTTCCTCCACACCAAACTCGAAACAACTCATTAGAGGGTTAGTGCATAATAAAAATTCACATGTTCAGAGGTGACACAATCATTCTTAACACTTCTGGACATTGCATAAAGCTACTGGACATTAATGGATCAAAGAAATTCATCCAACATAGCAAAAGAGGCAATGCGAAATAAAAGGCAGAATCTGTCAAAACAGAACAGTCCGTAAAGATGGATTTTATTAGGCCACCAGACTTGCTCAAATGAAAATGCTCAAATTGAATGAAAGTTGCGTACATATCTGAGGATCATGCACGTAAATTGGCTTAATTTTCTGAGCTACCTACAGGGAGGTAGACCCAGATTCGTGACAGCAAAGAAATCTGGAACTGCGCAGTAATCCAAATCTAGTACTTACTTTACTATCAAAGACTTTACTTGGCACAACAAAACATAAAACTAAGATAAGGAGAGGTTGCTACAGTAGTAAACAACTTCCAAGACACAAATTTAAAACAAAAATACTGTAGTAAAAACATGGGTTGTCTCCCATAAGCGCTTTTCTTTAACGCCTTTCGGCTAGGCGCGAGAAAGTGTATCTCAAGTAACATCGAGAGACGAAGCATCAACATCATAATTTGTTCTAATAATAGAATCATAAGGTAACTTCATTCTCTTTCTAGGGAAGTGTTCCATACCTTTCTTGAGAGGAAATTGATATTTAATATTACCTTCCTTCATATCAATAGTAGCACCAACGGTTCGAAGAAAAGGTCTTCCCAATATAATGGGGCAAGATGCATTGCATTCAATATCCAAGACAACAAAATCAACGGGGACAAGGTTATTGTTAACCAAAATATGCACATTATCAACTTTCCCCAAAGGTTTCTTTTTAGCATTATCAGCGAGATTAACATCCAGATAACAATTTTTCAATGGTGGCAAGTCAAGCATATCATAGACTTTTTTAGGCATAACAGAAATACTTGCACCAAGATCACATAAAGCATTACAATCAAAATCTTTGACTCTCATTTTAATGATGGGCTCCCAACCATCCTCTAGCTTTCTAGGAATACAAGTTTCAAGTTTTAGTTTTTCTTCTCTAGCTTTTATGAGAGCATTTGTAATATGTTTTGTGAAAGCCAAGTTTACAGCGCTAGCATTGGGACTTTTAGCAAGTTTTTGCAAGAACTTTATAACTTCAGAGATGTGGCAATCATCAAAATCTAAATCATTACAATCTAAAGCAATGGGATTATCATCCCCAAGGTTGGAAAAAATTTCAGCGGTTTTATCACGAGCAGTTTCGAGCGGTTTTAGCAGTTTCAGGTAATTTTGCGCGCTTTGCACTAGGACTAAAAGCATTGCCAACACCAATTATTTTACCATTGATAGTAGGAGGTGCAGCAACATGTGAATCATTAGCATTGCTAGTGGTGTTAATAGTCCAAACTTTAGCTACATTTTTCTCTTTAGCTAGTTTTTCATTTTCTTCTCTATCCCACCTAGCACGTCAGTTCAGCCATTAATCTTATATTCTCATTAATTCTAACTTGGATGGCATTTGCTGTAGTAACAATTTTATTTTCAATATCCCTATTAGGCATAACTTTCGATTTCAAAAGATCAACATCGGAGGCAAGACTATCAACTCTAGAAGCGAGAATATCAATTTTATTGAGCTTTTCCTCAACGCATTTGTTAAAGGCAGTTTGTGTACTAATAAATTCTTTAAGCATGGCTTCAAGTCCAGGGGGTGTATTCCTATTGTTGTTGTAAGAATTCCCATAAGAATTAGCATAACCGTTACCATTGTTATAAGGATATGGCCTATAGTTATTACTAGAATTGTTCCTATAAGCATTGTTGTTGAAATTATTATTTTTAATGAAGTTTACATCAACATGTTCTTCTTGGGCAACCAATGAAGCTAATGGAACATTATTAGGATCAACATTAGTCCTATCATTCGCAAGCATAGACATAATAGCATCAACCTTATCATTCAAGGAAGAGGATTCTTCAACGGAATTTACCTTCTTACCTTGTGGAGCTCTTTCCGTGTGCCATTCAGAGTAATTAACCATCATATTATCAAGGAGCTTTGTTGCTTCACCAAGAGTGATGGACATAAAGGTACCTCCAGCAGCTGAATCCAATAAATTCCGCGAAGAAAAATTTAGTCCTGCATAGAAGGTTTGGATGATCATCCAAGTAGTCGATCCATGGGTTGGGCAATTTTTAACCAAAGATTTCATTCTTTCCCAAGCTTGAGCAACATGTTCATTATCCAATTGTTTAAAATTCATTATGCTACTCCTCAAAGATATAATTTTAGCAGGGGGATAATATCTACTAATAAAAGCATCCTTGCATTTAGTCCATGAATCAATACTATTCTTAGGCAGAGATAGCAACCAATCTTTAGCTCTTCCTCTTAATGAGAAAGGAAACAATTTTAATTTTATAATGTCACCATCTACATCTTTATACTTTTGCATTTCACATAGTTCAACAAAATTATTGAGATGGGCAGCAGACATCATCGGAACTAACACCGAGAAAATTGCTCTCGCATAACAAGATTCGATAAAGCGGGTTTAATTTCAAAGAATTTTGCTGTAGTAGCAGGTGGAGCAATAGGTGTGCATAGGAAATCATTATTATTTGTGCTAGTGAAGTCACACAACTTAGTATTTTCAGGGTTGGCCATTTTAGCGATAGTAAATAAAGCAAACTAGATAAAGTAAATGCAAGTAAACTAATTTTTTTGTGTTTTCGATATAGCAAACAAGACAAGTAAATAAAGTAAAACTAGCAACTAATTTTTTTGTGTTTTGATATAATGCAGCAAACAAAGTAGTAAATAAAATAAAGCAAGACAAAAACAAAGTAAAGAGATTGAGAAGTGGAGACTCCCCTTGCGGCGTGTCTTGATCTCCCCGGCAACGGCGCCGGAAAATATGCTTGATGGCGTGTATTTCACACGTTCGTTGGGCAACCCCAAGAGGAAGGTATGATGCGCACGGCAGCAAGTTTTCCCTCGGAAAGAAACCAAGGTTTATCGAACCAGGAGGAGCCAAGAAGCACGTTGAAGGTTGATGGCGGCGGGATGTAGTGCGGCGCAACACCGAGATTCCGGCGCCAACGTGGAACCTGCACAACACAACCAAAGTACTTTGCCCCAACGAAACAGGTGAGGTTGTCAATCTCACCGGCTTGCCGTAACAAAGGATTAACCGAATTGTGTGGAAGATTATTGTTTGCGAGAGAAAACGAGTAGAACAAGTATTGCGACAGATTTGTATTTCGAGTATTAAAAGAATGGACCGGGGTCCACAGTTCACTAGAGGTGTCTCTCCCATAAGATAAAAGCATGTTGGGTGAACAAATTACGAGTCGGGCAATTGACAAATAGAGAGGGCATAACAATGCACATACATGTCATGATAAGTATAGTGAGATTTAATTGGGCATTACGACAAAGTACATAGACCGCCATCCAACCGCATCTATGCCTAAAAAGTCCACCTTCAGGTTATCGTCCGAACCCCTTCCGATATTAAGTTGCAAAGCAACAAACAATTGCATTAAGTATGGTGCGTAATGTAATCAATAACTACATCCTCGGACATAGCATCAATGTTTTATCCCTAGTGGAAACAGCACAACACAACCTTAGAACTTTCTGTCACTGTCCCAGGTGTCAATGCAGGCATGAACCCACTATCGAGCATAAATACTCCCTCTTGGAGTTACTAGCATCAACTTGGCCGCAGCCTCTACTAATAACGGAGAGCATGCAAGATCATAAACAACACATATGCAATAACTTGATAATTAACATAACATGGTATTATCTATCCATCGGATCCCGACAAACACAACATAGAGTATTACAGATAGATGATCTTGATCATGTTAGGCAGCTCACACGATCCAACAATGAAGCACAATGAGGAGAAGACAACCATCTAGCTACTGCTATGGACCCATAGTCCAGGGGTGAACTACTCACTCATCACTCCGGAGGCGACCATGGCGGTGTAGAGTCCTCCGGGAGATGAATCCCCTCTCCGGCAGGGTGCCGGAGGAGATCTCCGAATCCCCCGAGATGGGATTGGCGGCGGCGGCGTCTCGGTAAGGTTTTCCGTATCGTGGTTTTTTCGCATCGGGGTTTCGCGACGGAGGCTTTAAGTAGGCGGAAGGGCGAGTCGGGGGGCGACGAGGGGCCCACACCACGGGGCGGCGCGGGCCCCCTGGCCGCGCCGCCTTGTGGTCCGGCCACCTCGTGGCCCCACTTCGTATGCTCTTCGGTCTTCCGGAAGGTTCGTGGCGAAATAGGCCCCCGGGTCTTCGTTTCGTCCAATTCCGAGAATATTTCGTTACTAGGATTTACGAAACCAAAAACAGCGAGAAAACAACAACGCGGCACTTCAGCATCTTGTTAATAGGTTAGTTCCAGAAAATGCACGAATATGACATAAAGTGTGCATAAAACATGTAGGTATCATCAATAATATGGCATAGAACATAAGAAATTATCGATACGTCGGAGACGTATCATGGATCCACGCCAACTGTTGCATTCCATCCACGATGCACCAATGCTTAATACAGTGGGATGGAGATGAAGTAGAGGTCGTCCACGCAGATGACTCAGCCGAGATTTCAACGGCTGGCATGAACGTTTGGGAGACAACAGGCCAAGAGCCACTCTCAGGCATCACTTTGGACGACTGCGAGCGCATCGACGTAACGAAGGACGGGGTGAGGCTGGTCTTATCCACCGGCCTGACCGTGTAACAAGAGCAAAATCTATGAACAAACGTGACGATGCCGATCCGTGTGATCGGCCCCAAAGATCTATGGACGAACATCGCAAAACCTTCATTGAGCGATTCAATCAACATGGAGGCCGATTCCAGCAATCGGCCAAAATTATCCTCACCATACGTTCTGCCTGTGTTCAACGTCGATCTAACGGGCAACAGGTTTACATCGGATGATGAGCTGAAAGAAGTCAACATTGGACCTAACGGAGCCGACGTTCAAATACAGTGCCTTGGCTAACCACAGAGCCGATATCCGCAGTTACCTGGCAGAATCGGCTCGGGGGGCACCTAATCAGATGAACATGTGCGATACATGTGCAGTGAAATATTGGGGGCCGATAAAAAATCGGCCAGTAAAAAAAAAATTCTCATGATGTACAGCTGATGCACAGACATCGACTTTAGAACTAAGAAACAAAGCCGATGCACAGCCATCGACTCTAGTACAAATTACACAGGATCTACCAGCTGCGTGTTCCAGACGCGGATTTCGACCAAGTCGGTCTTCAGTTCGGCTTCGAGGCCTTCTGCTTCCTCGAGGGAGTGAACAATGAGAGCTGCCTCAGCTTCAATGAGCCGATTTTGTTGCCCGAACCTTCTCTTCGAGGACTTCCAACCCTTTGCGCAAGGTCGCCAGTTCAGCGATGCTTGTCGGAGGTGTCGGCTTGGCGTACAAGACAGCCTTTTGTTCATTAAGCCGATTGGTGTTTCGTCTGCAATATCGGCTTTCGACGGTGGCAAGTCTGGCTGGCTCTGCATGGTGGCTGTCTCAGAATTTCCTGAGTTTGAAGCCCTTTGACTGAACTGTGTGTCCTCGCCGCTGTTCTTGCCTTAACTGAGGCTCGGGGGGCAGCTGATTTGGTGGATATTCTGTTTTGGAAGCCGATTGGAGTGTCATCGGCTGACCCTGCATCATAACCTGCTTCAAAAGCGGTGAGTTGTTGCAGAAGAAGACCACCAGGGCTGCTAAAAGGAATTTGAAAGGGAAGCCGTCATCATCTACAGGGTCTGGACCGTCCTGTTGCTGCAAGAAGATGAAGGAGACTGGATTTTCAAAACAGCCAATGAACAGCGATCGGCTATAGAATTGCAAAGTATTATGGTCAGATATCAAATTACAGTCTGAATTTGAGAAGTGCTTGACTGACTGTCTAAATTGGTATCTGAGTCTGGCTTCATGGGCGTTTGAGGCGAAAAGTCCGATACGTTGCTATCGGTCTTGATGCGGCAAATGGAAGACTTGAAATTGGATGAATTGAGAGTCAAATTGGAAGAACAATTCTTATTGATTCAGAGGAACGGCTTTACAAGAAAGAGCCGATGGCTCTCAAAAAGATCATCCGATGCCTAATGCACTGCTACTATTAGTCCTATACTAATTGGCCCCTGCTCTAGGGGCCGTCGCTGTCCTCATCATCGCCATTGTAGCCGCCGCCGGTGCTGCTGCTGGCGAGCTCCTCGTCGCTACTGCCGTAGCCCTCGACGGGGGCTTCTTCCTCGTCATCATTGTCCTCGTCGTCATCTGACCAGGCCCAGCCGCGAAAGCGCTTCGCCGGCGGCTCATCAGAGGAAGTGTCGCCTTCCTCTTCGTCCTCGTCGGAGGAGGTGTCGTCCTCTTCATCCTCCTCTTCTTCCTCTTCGCCGGAGGAAGCGAAGTTACCCCAAGAGAGGAGGTCGTCTTCACTCTCCGCCACCAGTTCTCCATCAATCAGGAACCGGAGGTCGTCCTCTCCATCGGTCAGGGGCAAATCCCCATCTGACCCGACGAGGGCCTCAGGTGGGCCGTCGGGCACGAAGTCAAAGTCCCACTCCGGTTCTTCCCATTGGTTGTGCTCTGGCATCAGCTCGCTTGAGGAAGAGGATTGGAAGGAGATAGCCGATGCAGCAGAGGAGGAGGATGAGTCCATGGTGGGGGAGGGATTTTCGGTGTCTGATACTGAGGGAGAGGATGAAGAAGCAAATTACTCGATGCGGTTAAATAAAAGGGGATATAGTGGAGATTCAATGCCACAGCAGTTTCTGAGGAAGTGGTGCCCAAAGAGAGAGAATTTTTTTTTGCCAGGTCACGCGGAGAAGCGGAGGAGGCAAGGCATCATGATGATGGATACTGCGACGGTTCTGTTCTGCCACGACATGACCCGACGAAGAAAAAGCAGAGTGATTTTGGAATTGTCATTTCCAAAACCAGGGGGGCATGTGTTATCACCAGAATTTGACCCGGATCAGAGGTGGGCCGCGATTGGAGATGGGCTTGAAGAATATACATAGAAGAAATACATGAATCGGCCTTATATGCAAAGTTTGGGCTAGTTTGCCCGTATATCTGTAATATAGTAGGATACGTGTCATTAGATAGAATTTGGCTCGTGCACGGTTGGGATTATTCCCACGTTAGAAAGTCTACGGACTATAAATATGTATCTAGGGTTTATGAAATAAACAACAATCACGTTCACCACAAACCAATCTAGGCGCATCGCCAACTCCCTTGTCTCGAGGGTTTCTTCCGGGTAAGCATCATGCTTGCCTAGATCGCATCTTGCGATCTAGGCAAGACACGTTTATTCGTTGTTCATGCGTTGCTCGTGCCGAAGCCTTGTTGATGGCGAGCAACGTAGTTATCATAGATGTGTTAGGGTTAGCATTGTTTCATCGTATCATATGCTTTCGTCCGTGCAACCCTTAGACGTCTAGCCGCCCTTACACCTATCTTAGGTGTAAGGGCGGCACCCCGCTTGATCATTATTTAGTAGATCCGATCCGTTATGATTGCTCCTTGTTCTTCAAGGATTAGTTTAATATCTGCATAGTTAGGCCTTACAAACGGGTTGAAGGATCCAGTGGCGCGTAGGGTGTAGTTTGCTAGCCCTAGACAGGATGTTCCGAGGATCAACCTCATGTTGGTTTTTAGACCTTGTCTAGGGTCGGCTTACGATCACCGTGCATGGCCGCCAGGCTCAATCACGCGTAGGATGTTCCGATTATGTGGTGAAAACCCTAAATCGTAGTAGGTCGTTTTAGCTTTATATTGATCAAGCAGGACCACCATATATTCGTACACCTCGTACGGATCATGGGTGGATCGGCTCCTTGAGCCGATTCACAGGATAACCTGAGAGCCGATCGAGGCTCGTATTTAATGTTTGCGTGTATGCCATGCAAGAAGCTAAGCGAGGCAAATCCAACACCTTCCTGACCAGGTATAGGTCAGGTGGCACGCCCTTGCACCAGCATCGGACGTGCGTGCCGAGTCTTTGCGGGCCGTCGCTCGGAGGGACCAGGGCCAGCCGCAGTCCTGGGAGCCTCCCGGCTCTACTGTGTTGCCCGTCGCTGCTCGCCGGTGGGTTTTTGATCGCAACAGAGGGCAAACTTGACCCTCAAGTTTCGGGGAAGCTTACCCCTTAAGTCTTGGGAAACTTATCCCGTAAGCTATGGGAAACTTGTCCCATAAGCTTGCTTGGGATTGGGCTGGTTGGCATGGTGCGCCCAGCCCATTGAGGCTACGCAACACCTCTTTGGCCCATGTGGCCCCTCCCGAGGTGGTGGGCCCACCAGTGGCCCCTCCCGATGTGGTGGGCCCACCAGTGGCCCACTAGAACCTTCTAGAAGCTTCGGTCAAAATACCGACATTTTTCCCGAACCTCGGAAGATGACTTCCCTCATATGAATCTTATTATCCGGACCATTCCGGACCTCCTCGTGATGTCCTGGATCCCATCCGAGACTCCGAACAACATTCGGTCTCCATCTCATATTCCATATCTACTTAAACAACATCGAACCTTAAGTGTGTCACCCTACGGTTCGTGAACTATGCAGACATGATCGAGACTCCTCTCCGATCAATAACCAATAGCAGGACCTGGAGATCCATAATGGCTCCCACACATTCAGCGATGACTTAGTGATCGAATGAACCATTAACATACTATACCAATTCCCTTTGTCGCGCGATACTTTACTTATCCGAGGTTCGATCATTAGTATCTCTGTACCTAGTCAACCTCGTTACCGATAAGTACTCTTTACTCATACCGTGATATGTCATCTCTTGTGACCTTGTCACATGCTTGCAAGCCAATTAGACGACATTCCACCGAGAGGGCCCAGAGTATATCTATTCGTCATCAGGATGGACAATCCCACTCTTGATCCATATGCCTAAACTTATACTTTCCGAATACTTAATACCATATTTATAACCACCCATTTATGCAATGGCGTTTGATGTAATCAAAGTACCCATCCGGCGTAAGTGATTTACATGATCTCATGGTCGAAGGATTTGGTTACTATGTATTGAAAGCTTATAGCAAGACAAACTTAATGACTTGATCTTATGCTACGCTTATTATGGGTGTGTGTCCATTATATCATTCTCCCAATGACATAACCTTGTTATTAATAACATTCAATGTTCATGATCATGAAACCATGATCATCTAATAATCAACAAGCTAGCTTAACAAGAGGCTTACTAGGGACTCTTTATGTTTACATAACACACAAGTATTAATGTTTCCGGTTAATACAATTATTGAATGGGATGCAAACATTTATCATAAACACAAGATATAATAATAACCACTTTATTATTGCCTCTTGGGCATATCTCCAACACTTTTATCGAAAAAACATGCTAGAGTCTTACCGTGGCTGCAACCTGCCAGCCTAAAGAAGTGGTTATTCGAGCCAGGCTGCAAGCAATGGCGGATGACGGTGATGGACCTGCTCGGGTGCCGGTGATGGCAGGCCGACAATTATATAATCCCGCCCATAAAAAAGGGCCCATGAGGCGAACTGGAGTAGCGGAGCTATGGGTAATCGATCTGGGCCGAATATAATTTTCTACGAATTGGTCTAGGCCCCCAGTCTACTTTGAATATAAGCTGGACTCCTCTGTAGGCTTGTTTCGAACCGACTAAATAGGCCTTGGCCTTTACTCACCCAATTTGGCCCAAAGACACCCGGATGCATAACAAACAAGTGGGACCCTTTGTGAACCCTATGGGTCCCACATCTCCATGTAGGCCCGAGAGACGATATGGCACCCAGAAAGCTGCCTGACATAGACATATAATTGTGATCGCATGATGTCTACGGGAGCTTCTATTCTTGTAGACAGTGTTGGGCCTCCAAGAGCAGAGGTTTGTAGAACATCAGCAAGTTTCCCTTAAGTGGATCACCCAAGGTTTATCGAACTCAGGGAGGAAGAGGTCAAAGATATCCCTCTCATGCAACCCCGCAACCACAAAGTAAGAAGTCTCTTGTGTCCCCAACACACCTAATAGGTGTACTAGTTCGGCGAAGAGATAGTGAAATACGAGGTGGTATGAATAAGTAGTAGCAACGGCACCGGAAAAGTGCTTTGCCCGGGACGAGTAAACAAGCAGTAGTAACGCAGCGAGTAGTAACGCAAGTAGTAGTAACGCAGATAAAACAAGTAAACAAGCAGACGATAGCGATATTTAAGAACAAGGCCTAGGGATTAGACTTTCACTAGTGGACACTCTCAACATTGATCACATAACGGAATAGATAAATGCATACTCTACACTCTTGTTGGATGATGAACACATTGCGTAGGATTACACGAATCCTCAATGCCGGAGTTAACAAGCTCCACAATTCAATGTTCATATTTAAATAACCTTAGAGTGCATGAAAGATCAATTCGACTAAACCAAGTACTAACATAGCATGTACACTCGTCACCTTCATGCTATGTAGGAGGAATAATACACATCAATACTATCATAGCAATAGTTAACTTCATAATCTACAAGAGATCATAATCATAGCATAAACCAAGTACTAACACGGATGCACACACTCGTCACCATTACACCGTGCAGGGAGGAATAAAACTACTTTAATAACATTGCTAGAGTAGCACATAGATAAATTGTGATACAAAATACATTGCAATCATAAAGAGATATAAATAAGCACTTCACTATGCCATTCATAACGAGTGAATAAGTATTCTGTGAAATATAGCCTAAGAGACCCACACGGTGCACACACTGTCACCTTTACACACGTGGGACAAGGAGTCTCCGGAGATCACATGAGTAAACCTCACTTGACTAGCATAATGACATCTAGATTACAAGCATCATAATATGAATCTCAATCATGTAAGGCAGCTCATGAGATTATTGTATTGAAGTACATAGGAGAGAGATGAACCACATAGCTACCTGCGTGCACCCCGAGCCTCGATGGAGAACTACTCCTCCTCATGGGAGCAGCGGCGGTGATGAAGATGGCGGTGGAGATGGCAGCGGTGTCGATGGAGAAGCCTTCGGGGGCACTTCCCCGCTCCGGCGGGGTGCCGGAACGAGAGACTCCTGTCCCCCGGATCTTGGCTTCGCGATGGCGGCGACTGCGGAAGGTTTTCCGTATCGTGGTTTTTCGCATCGGGGGTTTCGCGACGGAGGCTTTAAGTAGGCGGAAGGGAGAGTCGGAGGGCTGACGAGGGGCCCACACCATAGGGCGGCGCGGGCCCTCCCTTGGCCGCGCCGCCTTGTGGTGTCGCCACCTCGTGGCCCCACTTCGTATGCTCTTCGGTCTTCTGGAAGGTTCGTGGCAAAATAGGCCCCTGGGTCTTGATATCGTCCAATTCCGAGAATATTTCGTTACTAGGATTTACGAAACCAAAAACAGCAGAAAACGACAAGCGGCACTTCGGCATCTTGTTAATAGGTTAGTTCCAGAAAATGCACGAATATGACATAAAGTGTGCATAAAACATGTAGGTATCATCAATAATATGGCATAGAACATAAGAAATTATCGATACGTCGGAGACGTATCATCGCACGTGCGCAAAAAATGGCCATGAAACTGACATGTGGAGCCCTGGTTAGTTGTACTGACAGGACTAGACCACTTCGTTGGCTGGGAGGCTGTCAGAACGGGCGGCCCCACGTAGGAAGGTCGTATCGCTACCTGACATACGGGGCCCAACAAGCTCTGACATGCGGGGTCACACCACATCTCCATGTGGGCCCGGCGGGAATGTCACCTGGGAGCCACGTAGGCCCGTCATATTATGTAGGCCTACCAAACTCTGACATGCGGGGCCAGACGTCCAAAATTGACGGCAGGCAGATACTTGTGATCGCACGTGCGCAATTTTTTTTTGACATGACAACTAACATGTGGAGCCCACGTTGGTGGTACTGACAGGTCTGGTCCACTTCACATGCCTGGAGGTTGTTGGAATGGGCGGCCCCACGCAGGAGGGTCGTGTCGGTACCTGACATGTGGGTCTGAGTGCTGCAGGTCGGGTACATGTGTGCGAACAGTGGTTGTCTCCCCTTATAAATATGGGTCCCAGTGCTATAGGCCTTGGACTGCTGTGCGGGCAGATAGAAAAGTACGTGCATAGTGTGTCCACAGGCCCGAAGCCCAGCTCTTGTGACGCCCCCTACCAACTTTGCAATTCGGGCCGCCCACCTCCCGCGACGGTCATTTCTGCACAATCGTTGACGTTTAGACCTTGGCCGTCACTATTTTTTTGGCCTGAGCGGCCCAAAACGCCACCTGTGACGCGAAAACGCGGTACCGTCACAAAAAAAGACATTCGCAGACAGATTTGCAAACCGTTAGGAACATACCATCATTGATGCCCCAATTGTTTGTAGTGAGATGCTGGTCCAAAGCCCGGTCGTGCCGCTACGAACATGGGGGAGATACAGAGGATCTCCTCATGACGAGAGCATCGCTAAGTTCCAACTGGAGCCAGAGCATGCCGATGACGAAGGAGGCTACAGTGCACAGAGCAACAGTGGTCAGCGCCACATAGAACATAGAAGGACATCACGAGCCCAGGGTCAAAGCTACGATCCAAGTTCAGCCCAACGTAGGCAAAGAATCCCACTACCAGCCCATGCTGGGGCTCCTTCTCTTGTAAGCTACCTCTCCACTATATAATGAGAGGTAGCACTCCCTTGCACATGATGCTTCATGACACTATCGATTCTAGGGTTTCTCCCTGTGTAGACTTCATCTTCTACCTCTAGCTCATAGCTTGAAGATCACCATTGTAGCTCGTATTGTGCTTATACATTTCAGACAAGCAGGAGTAGGGGTGTTACCTCCTCACGAGGGCCCCTAACCTGGTTAAAACCTCGTGTCCTTGATCATGTGTGTTCTTCATCTCCCCCTCCTTCGGATCCCTCGGTGCACATTGGCCCCAAGATAAGCCTACCTATGGCATCTGTTTGTTCACCACGATGACATGTGCGGCAGGATTGCCCTCTCCCAGAGTAGGAGAGGACTTTCGCCTCACAGCCGCCTCAATAAATCTCGGGGAAAATATGGCTTAGGTTTTTGGGCTAGATGGAGACGTTTGTAAAAAGGGGGACCCCAGACGATTTTTGAGGCCCATTTGGGCATGGGTGGCACACCCAGCCAGGTAGGGCGCGCCACCTATGCTCATTTGGCTCTTGTGGTCTCCCTCGCGTGCTTGTTTGACCCATTGTCTTTCTCCCGGTGAAAAACTGTAGGTATTTTCCTTCGATTTTTAGGTGTCCAGAAGCTCCCTGTACCAGCAAAATACGAAAAAGGAGGTTTTCTGTCTCCCATAAATTAAATACCAATGAAATGGACTTTGTAGAAAATAATGATGTATAATGGCAAATATCATTCAAAAGTAATCATATGAGTCACAATATTAATGATGTAAAATGCACGTATAACCGCCGCGTGGGTTACCTAGGCGACGTTGACATCTTCACCGGGAGCGCCACGCGTGCTTCGACGAGGAGGAGGGCGCCTTAGAGGAGGAGGACGAACTCCAACCGCCGAACCTCATGAAGGACAAGGCTATGGAGATGGCCACGGCAATAGCGAGCTCGACGACCTCGCTCGGTGGGATGGCCTCGCCGTCCAATTGCGGGCCTTCGTGTTTGCCCAAGGGAGGCCCCTGACCCCTCCGTCGCCTCCTCCCAACTAGCACCGCCTCTGGCCGCGCCAGCACCACCTTCGGCGCCTCAACAACCTCTGCATTGGTCGTGGGCTTGGGCGCCACTGGTCTATATCAGCCTCATCGACGACGACAGCAACTAGGCAGCCTTGGTAGGCGCCATTGTTAGCTATGCCTATTTTCTTGTAGTTTTTACTTATTTTTGGCACTATGTAAAGGGTTATATTATAAATGATTTTTTTTGGCAAAAAACGCGTCAGGCCGCTAGGCTACCCGGGCCCAAACGGATGTATCAGCCAAATAAGCCAATTTCATGTTCGTGACCTGACCCAAACGGACGTAGGCAGACACTTTTGGTGACTAGAACGCACCGGGCAGCTGGAGATGTCCTATCGCCAACACCTAGCACTAGACCGAACCCTAGACTCTACGACTATACATGAAAGGGACCCACATCTTTCTCGTCACCGATCACCACCCGAGAGAAGAGGGGAGGTGCAGATCGGCCCTAGATCTAGAGGAACCAAGAAGATTAGGTACGGGGCCGAGCCATGGAAATGCTACTTGTTAAAAATAAAAAGTATAGGTTATCGAAAGGTGCTATTTCATTTTGGTGACACGTAATATGGATCGAAGGGAGTAGCATGATTTGAAAAGAATGAAGAATATAAGTGAATTTAATCAAATTAATAATTCGGGACAAATTTATACTACTACGCCTTCAAATCTCCAAAACATATCTGATTAGTCATTTTCAAATCTTCAAAACATATCAGAATTTGTTATTTTTGTCCAGGTCAAAATAAAAATAATTTCGGATTGGGATTTTCCATGATTGTGGGATGTATCAATGGTAATCTACAGAATTATTTTCATGATTTTTTATAACTTGTAAAAATATTTTTAACTTTTTTTAACCGAGCGAGAGCACTGGAGCTCGTGAGCTAAAATCACTTTTCATGAATTTAATCAAATTAATAATTCGGGACAAATTTATACTACTACGTCTTCATTTTACCAGGAAGGAAGGAGGAGTAGTAGGTCAAAGCACGAGAGCAGCACGCGGTGCTTCTGGTGTGCACGGGCGACACACAGCGCGAAACCGTGAAATAGCAGGAAAACAAAATCTTGTCTTCACGCCGACGTCAGCCCTAGCGGTTTCTGCCCCCTCGCGTGCTCTACGCCACGAACCAACCCTTGCCAGCCGTCCGATCCCCCGCCACGTCATGGATCCGCGTGCCTGTTCTTGTACCCAACGGCCAGGATTTCTGCTGGCCCATCTGCCCAAACCTAGGGGCTCCCACGGCCCTCAGTTCTTCCCCGCCTGCTACAAATTCGCCCAAAATTTCCCCTAAATTTCCCACAACCACAACGCCATCTCAAACCACGGCAAGAATTCTTCTTGCGAGGATTCGTGTCTAGTAGAGGAGATGAAGCCAGCTGTGGAAGGGGACGAGCGGGCGGCGGAGATCGCCCGCATCAAGGCAGCCGCCGCCGCCGCAGCAGCCAAGAAGGCTGCGGCGGAAGAGGTGGTGGATGTGGAGGAGGATGAAGAGGAGGAGGAGGAGGAGGCTGTTGATGCTGAGGACGACGATGACGAGGACGACGGTGACGAGGAGGAGGAGGACGACGAAGATGATGCTGACGAGGAGGACGACGGGGAGAAGGGGTCGGCGGGGCAGCAGGTGGTGGACATCTCCGACGAGGAGGAGGAAGAGGCCGGCGACGAAGAGGAGGGCGGCGACGATGATGATGACGACGACGACGACGACGATGAAGATGAGGAGGATGACGATGAAGTCGAAGGGGAGGAGGACCCCGAGGTATAATTTCCTCTATTTTAGCCATGCTGTTCATACCGAATTTACTCTTTTTTGTTCAATTATCTCAGTTATTCTTCGTTTCCTTCCGTGTTATTAGATCTGTGATACTTTTTCTCTAACCATCTATCTGCCCTTATGCCGGAGAAAATCGAGATCTTGCTTTTTCTCGATATCGTAACAGAGACGCGATTCCTCGGCGCAGGACAATTTTTTCTAGTTTCGGGCGATTTGTCGAGGCTTCCCCATCCGAAAGCCCAAGCCAGATTCGGAAATTGTTACTATCGTTATTTCAGGCCATCTGACGTTTTAATGCTTTTCAGATCTGGAAAAAAGTGGGGAGAGATCCTTTTGCCTTTTGGTCGCTAGTCAGCTAGATCTGGAAATTCAGTTCTTTTTTGCAAATTTTTCTTCTCGTGTATATATTTTTTATAGATCTGTTTGATTGTTCTCTGCTATACCGTTTACCCTTTCCTGTCCTTTCACTGGTGTGGTAAAGAGACTTTCAAGAGGCTTATCCACCTACCCTGGCGCTGTTGCTGTTGTGTGGTCTGTAGTTTAGCCCATCAGATCACAGCCACAACTGTTTACTTATTTATTTATTTTTAAACAAAAATAATTTAACTGTTTATGACCTACATGAAGCCACAGCCCCTAGAATACCCGTGCCATGTATTTCCAGTACTTCCCCTGTGGACCATTATGATCTGAGATCTTGTTTTTTAAGAAATCTAATTATTTCTCCATGGATCCATTAGATCTGCAAGGATTATGTGTAGATCTGGCGGATTGGAAAGTAGTTCTTGGCTTTATCGTAGTTTGCTTTTGGAGATGATGATTTTCAGAGGCTGTTTCTGAGGATGAGCCTAGAGCCTGTCCTACGCTGTAAAACAACTGATTTGCCTGTCTGATCCAAAGCAATAGCATAGCACTGTTATTTTCTCTATTTTTTTTTGGTGTGCGGATATGATGAACATCAGAGGCTGTTTCTGAGTATGAGCCAAAAGCTCGTCCCTTGCTGCAAAATAACTGATTTGCCTATCTGATCCGAACCACTAGTAAGACGCTTGGTTTTTTCTCTATTTTGTGTGGAGATGATGAACATCAGAGGCTGTTTCTGAGGATGAGCCCAAAGCTTGTCCTGTGCTGCAAAATAACTGATTTGCCTATCTGATCCAAAGCACTAGCCAAACATTTTGTTTTTCTCTTCCATTTTTTTTATTAACTATGTTAGGATATGATGAATATCAGAGGCTGTTTCTGAGGATGAGCCTAGGGCCCATCCTGTGCTGCAAAATAACTGATTGCCTATCTGATCCAAAGCACTAGTAAATACTTATTTTTTATTTTTATTTTTTTTCCTTAAATAGATTTATTTAGGACAGGGCGATTATCAGATGATATTTCTGAGAAACAAGCCTAGAGCTTTTGCTGTGCTGCAAATTAATTGGTTGCTTGCTGTCCTTTTTTTTTTCTAGTGTATTTTCCTGTAAAATATTTAGGTTAATAACAAATTTGGGATGCGATGATTATCTGCTGATGGCTATTTGTTATGTGACGACATAGTTGTTTTCTCAATATGCCTGTTTCAAGGTTTTTTTTTTCTTTAGTTGTAGGTTGAAGCTGGATATATCACATATATATGCAATGCTTACTTATCTTTCCTTGTACTACTTCTCAATTGGGAAATGACGATTAATTCATCTCAGATGTCCTTAATGGGCTTTTCAGAATGATGAAAAATTGCACGTCAGTCTGATCCCACACATGTTTCTAAACTCATTTTAAACACAAGCTTTTCCTCTCATCTCGTTGTACTACTTGTCAATTGGGAAATGACGATTAATTCATCTCAGATGTCCTTAATGGGCTTTTCAGAATGATGAAAAATTGCACGTCAGTCTGATCCCACATATGTTTCTAAACTCATTTTAAAAACAAGCTTTTGTTTTTGATTGGGAAGTGATGATTAATTCATGTCAGATGTCCTTATGGATTAATGATGAGAATTGCACGTCAGTCTGATCCCAAAAATGTATTTAAACTTTCGTTTTCTGAACTATGTTTCTATCATCAAATATGAAACTAGCATCTTAAAATCTGTTGTCAACAGTTAGAATACCTGTGAGACTTAATACTGTTTGTTGTTTGTCAGGAGGAGCTGGGAACTGAGTATCTGGTGCAGCCACTTGGCCGTGCTGAAGATGAAGAGCATTCTAGTGATTTCGAGCCGGAAGAAAATGGTGATGGTGCGGATGATGATGAGATTGATGAGGATGATGATGCTGAAGATGGTGATGATGCTGTTAAGGCGCAATCCTCGTCGAAGAGGAAGAGGTCAGGTGGTGAGGATGAGGACGACGATGACGACGATGATGGTGATGACGATGATGATGGGAGGCCTCCCTCAAAGCGATAGTAAAAGTAACCTTGGCTAATCTTCTGCTAAGGGCAAGGAAAATAATCTGCTTGGAGAAGATTGTTGGTAAATGCTTGTAGCTCTAGGACATCTGTGGTAGGTGTAGCAGCTCAAACTTGAAGAGTCTACCCATGTTAGTTGTTAGTGCATACTGCTGATGTTGATTTAGCCTCCGGGAATCTCTGTGAGAATTAGATATGGGGCTTGTTATATGCTTGTGTAGCTTCTAATTCAGTTCTGTGAAATGTGGATGCTCTGTTCTCAATCCCGGTGTCATGATATTACTACTTTTCTTGTCTGATAATCGGCAGCCCGCTGGTAACTTGTTGATTATTTTAGTTCTTGTTGGTAACTTTTCCCTTTTGTGTGAATTTTTTTGCAACGAGTGAATTGAATTGGAACATCACGTGCTGAGGAATAAGGATGTTGCATTTGGTTTTGCAGTTGTGCACACGGGTCTGATATCAATCAATTGTGTCGTCCAAGGCCAACGAAAATGACATTCGGATATTTCTCTTCACGCGGTGAGATTCAAAACGAGTTGCATGTGTGCGCATTAAATGTGTTCACCATACAACGGTGCGGTCATCAAAGGCGCAAATCGTTCTTCCCCAGTTTATGCACTCCAATATTATGGACCAATACCGCCACCGGAAAGAGAAGTCTTGTCATAAGCCACCTACAAATCTCTTTTAGTGGGCTGTAAACTATCGCGGAGATAGCCAGCTGGATTTTGCCCAATTTTGTCTTCCTGATCCTGGCCCATCTTCTAGCTAAATGCTCATAGTATAGCTAGCTTAAACTAAGGAAAATGCTTTGATTCCTCCGGAGGCTGCGGGCGAGAGCAACCTCCGGATCAGCCACCGTTGGATCCATCTAATTAATCCTCCTAGGCCCGCCCTATGGGGCCCACCCGCGTTCTTATCCTGTGACCCAGAGCAATCGTCTTCCTCCTGGGGCGCGTCTCCAGTTCCCCGTGCAGCACCGCCCGCCTTCGCCATGGATCGCCGCCTCTCCGAGCCACACACCGTTTGGGGCGCCGCCGCGGACCCGCAGAGCGCCGCCGTGTGCCTCGGTGCCGCCACCGCCGACCTCCAACCCGTCGCGCTGTACCCGGGGGCATTGATGCCGACCTCCACCGCGTCGCTCTTTGACCCGAGGGGGTCGCCGTCGATCTCCACCGCGCCTCCTTGTGCCCCGAGGGGGCCGCCGCCATCCAGCACCCCATCGACGAGCCCCTCACACCAAATCGCCATGGGAGAGCCAGGGGACCTCGCCGGCCGGGCTCGACGGAGCGCGCCTCCACCTCCATCTCCGTGACGGCCGCGCGTCTCCATCTCGCGCACCGCCATCTCTGCCCCCTGTGACGGCCGCACGCCTCCATCACGCACACTGCCGCCTCCGTGCCGCAAGACGGCCGCCCGCCTCCATCCCGCGCACCGCCGCCTCCGCCCGCCACGACGGCTGCCCGCCTCCATCCCTGGGCGCTGCTCTTCAAGGTCGGGGGAGGTGCTGCAAATGTTCAACGGCGGTGCTGTAAATGTTCCGTGGCTCTGCTTCTTTACTACATTATTTGTGCTTCAATGTCTCCGGCGAGGTCTCCGGCGAGGTCGGGGAGGTGCTGCAAATGTTCAACAGTGGTGTTGTAAATGTTTTGTGGCTCTGCTTCTTTACTGCATTATTTGTGCTTCAATGTCTCCGGCAAGGGCTCCGGCGAGTCTCCGGTGAGGTTGGGGAGGTGCTGCAAATGTTCAATGGCAGTGTTGTAAATGTTTCGTGGCTCTGCTTCTTTACTTCATTATTTTGTGCTTCAATGTCTTCGGCGAGGTCTCCGGCGAAGTCTCCAGCGAGTTCCTCGTGTCTTTTTCTTTTTTTAGGCGAATCGTTTTGTGCTTCAATGAAGCAAAAGCGGGATATTTTTTGCTGCGACGAAACATCGTCAGTATTTTGGCTGAAAGTGGACAGGAGGCTGGAATTTTTTAGGCGAATCGTTTTTGTGCTTCAATGAAGCAAAAGCGGGATATTTTTTGCTGCGACGAAGCATCGTCAGGATTTTGGCTGAAAGTGGACACGTGTCGATCAGGGAAGCAGGAGGCTGGAAGGAGTTTATCCTCCGGAGGATTCTCAGCAGTGTCCTTAAACTAATACTATGTCTTTTCTTTCTTCTGCCACTTGTTGCTCTCTTGTACCTTACAGATTAGACACACGCTACAGAAAAATACCAAGAGGTCACTGAGGTTCCCCCCACCCCCCACAAAAAATGGCGCCGTTTAGTATTTAAATTGTATAAAGCGTAAGGAAACAACTAGAAAAAAAACTTCTGATTGTCGTAAAAAGTTCTGAAATTTTCTTAGCGGGTTTCTTGCAAAAAATGAACCTTGTAAGATGATACAAGAATTTCTCTGAAGCATAATTTTAAGAGTTGATACAAATTTAGGACCCAACAAATAGAACAATTTTCTTAAAAGAAAAGACAGTGACCCCCAAAATATACTATGAATTGCTGGTACTCTTTTTCAAGGTTTTCCTTGGCGGCGATGGCAAAACACAGAAGGCCACTAGTAAAAGTGGTAAAGAGGTGTGCACTTTTTTTTTAAAATGTCAGAGCATGTGTATTCTTTTGCCCACCCTAGAATATATGATAGGTAGATATAGTATCTACGATCACTGCTGAGAGTCTATGGAAGAACTGAGGATGTGATATATGTGGCTTATGAGTCACAAGTCACAGATCATGACTGGTATGAAAGTGAAACTTCAAATAGGATCCATGTCATCTGAAAATGAATTATGCATTCTTAGTGGACTTTTTGATCCAAAGTAAACAAAATAAAGAGCTGACTGGTCAACATTTTACTCATTCTAATAAAAATAACAAAAGAAGTTCTAAACATGTGAGTCAAAGTCACATGAGTGATTTCCCCACGTGCAAGCAGTGGCCTCTGTGTTCACAACAATTCAGTGAAGGCACCTTGCTATATGTATATGTTGAAACGATGCAATACCTCGCTCCCACACTGAGCTGCTAGGTGTTAGGGAACACGGAGTTCTGCACTCTCTTGCACAGATACCATGGCCTCTTCTTCAACAAGGCTCCAATCCATACACCACCATCAACTCTTCATTTTCTTGGCTTCCCTTTCATTGCTACAGATAGTCGCAACACAGGATGAGCAGCTAGCTGATAGGGTGTCCTTCCTCCCTGGCCAGCCAAAGAACCCACAGGTCTCTCATTTCTCCGGGTACATCACTGTGGACTCGCAGAGTGGCCGGGCACTCTTCTACTGGTTCTTTGAAGCGCAGAAACAACCCTCTCAGAAGCCTCTCCTGCTATGGCTCAATGGAGGTTGTTAACTTGCCCATTGCACAGTAGAAACTTGTTTTCATTGATGATCTTACCAGACGCAATAATGATGATGGGAAGTAGGAGATGATATAGTTCTTCTTCCAAGTTCTTTTTTTGTGCTTTGCTATCTTTAGTGTTGGATTTCACTATCTATCATGGTCATGATCCATGATCAAAGATGAACTAGATATAGGACTTGATCTTATTATCTTGTTTAGTTATCGCAACATATGGATTACAAGTTCTTTGTTCTCCTTATTTCATTTTTCATTTGTGTAATCAATATCTCAGTGCAACCCATGAATTTTCCTTCTGCAGGTCCTGGTTGCTCGTCTGTGGGATACGGAGCAGCTTCTGAGCTGGGGCCTCTCCTGATCAATGGAAATGGAACAGGTTTGGAGTTCAACAAGTTTGCATGGAATAAAGGTATGTCAGTTTCATTCTTTATCTACTAATAACTGTATTATTTGCACGTCTAAGTGACATCAGTAATGCTTAGAGATAGTAGATGTGGAGTTGTGGACTGATGAAATGTAAGCCACAATGTGAAGTCTTCGTGTTCCTTTGATCTTTGTACTTCACCAGAGACCAATTTGCCACTCTTAAATGCATTTACAACCCATGCATTCTTATTATTTTGTTGTCTTTGAAATTTTCTTTTATTTTGATCCGAGGTCTTTGCAATATATGTTGATGTTTCTTTTACATGTTAATTAAGACAATACTTCATTGTAGTTTCAGAAACTGATTGCTACTCATTTTGTTTCGTTGGTTTGGTTAGAGGCCAATTTGCTGTTCCTGGAGTCTCCTGTTGGAGTTGGTTTCTCTTACACAAATACATCCTCTGATCTGGACAAATTGGACGATCATGTCGTTGGTATTGACTTCTTCTTAATCTTTACTGGCTAGGAAGTAAGGAGCTTTTCTGTGTATGTTAACCACCTTTTCGACTGATGCAGCTGAGGATAGCTACACCTTCTTGGTGAATTGGTTCAAGAGGTTTCCTCAGTACAAGAACCATGAATTGTACATCTCAGGAGAGAGCTATGCAGGTAAGGAAGATGCAGACAGCTCCCTCCTTTCTCCCGACACAAAACTTGCAAACCTGAATAAGTCGAAAAGGAAGGGATCGAAAGAGATACTGCTTTTGCCTTTTGTTGATGACTAGTGTAACTTTAAGCATGCAAACAGGAACAGAATCCTCCATCTTCTCATTCCCCACTATTCTCTAGTCAAAAGGGTTTAGCCTACAATACATGTAGATCCTATTCCCTACAGTCGTTACTCTTCAGTCCACTCTAATATATGGATCCCCACTGCTGCCTTTGTTAGGCCGTCAAACAAGTTGATGGGTTTATTCTGGTAGAAAGTACATATAACTTGAAATTGGAATACTTCCTTTTGTTTTCTTCTATCACCAAGGGTCAAAGAGTAGAGGAGTGGCTGGTCCAATAAGAAAACTAGGGTGAAAAACATAGAGTTTTTAAAGCATGGTGGTTACCTAATGGCCACACAACACGCATGTAGGTCGGTGAGGCAATCCACAACATCCAATGTGTTTCGCACATGTAAAACACAATCTTGTAGAAATAAGACACTGACAAGTTTTGAACCACAGGCCATTATGTTCCTCAGCTCACGGAAGTGGTTTATGAGCGCAACAAACAACTCGAAACAAATCAACGTATCAATTTGAAAGGATTTATTGTAAGCATGTTTTGAAACCCATCACCTTTTCTTTCTTGTAAAATTTGCAGCTTTTTCTGTCAACAGCGACAGCTGAAGCATATTTTGCATAAAATGAACTGTAATAATTTGATCACAATATGCGCTGATGCACATAACATTTGCAGGTTGGCAACGCAGAGACTAACGATTACTATGACTACAAGGGACAAGTTGAATTCGCTTGGAGCCACTCGGTGATTTCAGATCAACTTTACGAGCATGTTAATAGTGTTTGTGACTTCAGGCTTTCATCCTGGACCAAAGGGTGTAGACATGTAATGGCTACTGTCTATGCCCAGTACGATAAGATTGACATCTACAATGTATATGCACCTAAGTGCAACACTCAAGAATCAGGACTGTTCTCTACCTCTGACAGCATGCCTGAAATGAATACCAAGGTAACCGCAGTGCTTGAAAATTTCTTTTTGGTACTGTATCAAATTTGACAATGAAATGAAATGAATACCAAGGTGAGAAACTGAATGTGCATTTCAGAAGAGGTTGACAAGAGCAAGGATGTACTCAGGTTATGATCCATGCTACTCAACCTATATCGAAGATTATATGAACAGGATGGATGTGCAGAAATCACTTCATGCAAATATCAGTGGATGGATTAAGGATAGAAGGTGGAGTCTCTGCAGGTGACATATGCACGAGCTTCCCAATGATGCATCATTCATTGTGCTAATTTCGTAGATATAACCGTCCTCCATTTTTTGTTTCAAACGTTTCATTGCAGTTATTCTATTTTTGACAACTACAAGGACGTGGTTTTTTCTGTTCTTCCTATTTACTCCAAGCTTGTCAAGGCAGGACTAAGAATTTGGGTCTACAGGTTTGGCTCCTTAATAATTACTTAATTTCATTTTATAAGGCATACTTTTGTCATTGACAGTGAACAAATCTGACAAGAGTAGACGTAAATTACCATGGTAGCCATCTTTTCATTTCTCCGGAATGGGACAAATATAGTATCAGTAGGTAGTATGTCATGAAAAACCTAACTATATGTGTGTTTAACCATAGAAGATGGCAAAAAATGGTATATTTTGAAATTAAACTTCAGAAAATGCCTTTTGAAATGGAAAGAGTAATTGTTTTGCAGTCAGAATAAGAGTCGCAGTTAACCAATGCAATTTTCTTTATTCCTACCTCTTATGCTTCCTTCATCTTTTAGCTTTTAACCGAACTTTATTTCCAGTTCTCTCAGTCTTGAAGTAACTGCATTACTAGAGAACAAATATATATTCTAAAATTTTACTTTTTATACAGTGGAGACGTGGATGGAAGGGTTCCGTTTATTGGGTCCCGTTACTGCGTAGAAGCCCTTGGCCTTCCTGTAAAGTCACAGTGGCAACCATGGTACCTAAACAATCAGGTTATCACATCCCTATGTTTGATTGTATCTTCTAGGTAGCAAATCTTTACATGAAACCAAGTCTGCCGGTCAATTTTCCTAGGATGACGGTGGAAATATCCAATTTAGGTCGCTGGAAGGTTTGTGGAGTACGAAGGACTGACGATGGCTACTGTGAGAGGAGCAGGGCATGCAGTGCCTCAAGACAAGCCAGCCGAGTCACTCGTGGTAATCAGTTCCTTTCTTTCACACAGACAACTGCCAACAAGAAAGAACTGAGGGCTACCGAGGGAGCTAAAATCTGATGATAAAGATAAAAGAATAATTGATGCTCACAAGCTAGGTTCCACATGTAACGAAATAATCATTTCCAGTTGTCTATTATTTGAGAAAATCAAATTTGGATTGCCACAATGAAAGAAGATGAATTGTATAATGTTTAGTTTAGAGCAGCATATAGACAATCATTTATACTCTTCAGAGTGCCATACAGATGAACTGGCTAATGGTAATTCTTAGATGTTTTTTATACTTTATTCTTACTTATGAGGAGATATATTTAATCCATGATTGTCAACAAAAAATAGCCTTATCATTTGTTGACCGTTAGCACAGTTTAATCAATACCTTGTCTAGCTGATCAATGAAATTTTACCAAGCAGCTTTAAAGGAGACATCAGCAAAATAAAATGTCATCCTCGAAAAAGGGCCAGCCCAAATTTCAGAATATTCCATCTTTCAAGAAATTATGTATCAGTTTCCCACATAAGCTCTCCTTGAACTCCTTTTTTGGGTCATAAGTAGCCTTCACCTGAACCCCAATTTCAACCGTCACCGATGTGTTGGAAGCTGTTTACCGAGAAGGAATGTGTCGATCAGCGTGAGCCCTTCTGCAGGCTTGTTCAGGGGTACCAGGTGGCCAGCCCCTCTGATTGTCACCATGGTCATGCCATGGTACTCCACAAATCTTCCAGCAACCTAAATTGCAAATGGCCTCTCATCAGCACAATGAGATCTAGATTGCATTCAGAAAGCAGTAACATTGTAGCTCCAGAAAATGTTGAGCTTATAGTTCAGAATTTCAGACCTGTTGGTTGAGGTACCATGGTTGCCACTGTGTCTTGATAGGCAAGGCAAGTGCTTCTACGCAATACCGCGACCCAATCACGGGTACCCTGCCATCTGCATCTCCACTGCATTCACAAAATTTGAAGATTCAAATAACAAAACATCTACTCCCTCCGGTTCAAAATAATTGCCAAAATATAGATGTATCTAGATACTACCTCCATCCCAAAGCTTAAGGCTTATATTTTTTTTGAAAAGTCAAACCAAGTAAAGTTTGACCAAACTTTTAGAACAATCTATCAACAAATATAATATTTTGTAGATACTATACGAAAATATATTTCATTATCTATTTAATGATATTAATTTTGTATTTTGCATGTTAATGATTTTTGGTAAAAACTTAGCCAAACTTGACATAGTTTGACTCTCTAAAAATAATATAAGCCTTAAGCTTTGGGATGAAGGTAGTATGTTTTAGTGTGTAGATACATCTATTTTTGGGAAATTACTTTGAACCGGAGAGAGTATTATAATTTATAAGAGGTTTAAGGTATGAGAGAACAACAAAATTGTTTAACAACAAGTCTTTTCAGGGGAAATATCCGTGCATGCATCAGTAACAAATAAGTTCCACTCTGAATGCACATGAGAACTGAAAACTGGTGTTAGGGCACATGGTGCAGAAATACACCTGTAGAGCCAGACTCTCAGTCCTGCTTTAATGAGCTTGGCGTAGATTGGTAGAACCGAAACTACCGAAAAGTTGTACGACCTCAGAATGGAGTCACTGCATGGTACATGAAAAATGAAAGAACTCAAATTCATATTTACATGCAGGAGTTCTTCTCCAAAATATAAAGAACTCTTTTGAACAAGTGCCTAAATTTTACTCGGTCTTTGTCCATTTGACATTAGCTTTGAGAAAATTTTAGTGACACAAAGTAGAATCATATAATTACTTGTCATTTCCCATGGATGCATCCGATCGAACTATGTCCTAGTACATGATATATTATGCAACAAAGAGTTCTTTACAGAAACCACCTGCAAACTTGCCATTTCCCAGGATGCATCCCATTGAGATTTGCATGAAGTGCTATTTGGACATCTGCCTTATTGAAGTACTTCTGAGCATACGACGAGTAGCACTCATCGTATCCCGAAAACATCCTAATCCTCCTCCTGAATGGTTCCTACCATGCCAAAGAAATTGAAAGCCTTAGAAATTCAGAAGCAAAAGCTCTAATTTGAACTATCTGCCCCTTACATGGTCACTATATTTGAGTGCTTCATCAGCACTAGATGATACTGATGTTTGCGCAAGGTTGCACTTGGGTGCATAAATGTTGTAGATGTCAATCTCGTGGTACTGTCTGAAGATGGTGCTCATGGCTTTGTCACAATCATCGGTCCAGTTTGAGGCTCTAAAGTCGCAAACCTTTTTTATTTGATCGTAGAGTTCATCTGATACAACTGCGTGGCTCCAAGCATATTCAGCCAGCCCCTTCGAGTCGTAGTAATCATCAGTTATTGGATTGCCAACCTACATTTGGGCCAATCTGAATGTTATGATGTTGCAGAACTCAATGTGAACACATGAAAAAATGGCAGTTCACTAGAAGGTTAACAAATCTCAAGATTGCTCTAATTTCTACAAAAATACGTAATTGTTCACATCCAATCCATATCAGATTATCAGTAAGTACAGAAATCCTTCTGGACTTGTTAACTATAAAATTGAAACGTTACCATCCCATTTCGAACAACAACGAACAAGGCAAAACTAGGAGAACAAACAAATTAAGCTGTCAAAGGATATATTCTCACAATGAACCCTTTAAAGTTGATGTATGTGTTGGCCTTTCTGTCTTTGTTCCTCTCATACACAAGGTCAGCTAGCTGTGGCACATAATGACCTGCATCAAAATTAAAATTCTCGTCGAGTCATGTCCAGAGGAAAAGGAATTGCAGGGCATCTTTTGGTTCACCATGTCTGCAACGTCACACAAGTCTAGTCTAGTACTATCTCAAAAAAAAAAGTCTAGTCTAGTATGGCCACTGGACACGTCAGGAATATCAGAGCCAATGTAAAGAGCCACTCCACAAAAACACTAGAAAACCAAAGGTCTTGTTCATGTAAACATTCACCTGCATAGCTCTCTCCTGAGATGTAGAATTCCCTGTCCTTGTACTGCGGAAACCTCTTGAACCAGTTAACCAGGAAATTATATGCATCCTCGGCTATACAGAGAAGTAAAGAGAAGAAGTTGATGCAACAAAACATACGGAAACATTACAAACAAGAACCCTTGCAAAAAGTAACACTCCTCAGTTTTTTTTTTTTTTTTTTGCGGGAAACTCCTCAGTTAATTACCTACAAAATCGTCACTGAGGCTGGTGAGGTCAGAGGACGTGTTTGTGTAGGAAAAGCCAACCCCAACAGGAGACTCCAAGAAGAGCAAGTTGGCCTCTGGCAAGAACCAACAGATAACAAATACAGATGTTATAAAAAAAATTACGTTGCGAGAATCATATTCAGCACAAGTGCAACACTGATGGTTGCACCTTTGTTCCACGCAAACTTGTTGAACTCAAGCCCTGCCGCGAATCTGCTAACCCTGAGAGGTCCTAGCTCAGAGGCAGCTCCATATCCAACTGATGAGCAACCTGGTCCTGCAATCATGTATATGCATATGTACAACAGAAATGTTTATCTTTTCCTTGAAAAATGTAATGCATCCCCAAGTAGCAAGGGAAATGTTTGAACTGCTGGAGATAGTTTGTGACAAAACCTTTTTCTGAGATAAGTTATTATTTAGAAAAGGGTACTTTTTCTGAAAAGTGAAGTAATAACAAAATAAAGGTGAAAGAGGTAAGTAAGAACCTCCATTGAGCCAGAGCAGGAGAGGCTTATGCGCGGGCTGTTCCTGAGCCTCAAAGAACCAGTAGAAGAGCGCCCTCCCGTTCTTCTCGTTCACGG
>NC_061513.1:202442728-202506135 GCF_022539505.1 Lolium rigidum
GTGGGTGCAGCTAGTTCATGCTTGCGTCGATTAAAACAGACCTGAGGTAGTATTAAATTGCAATAGGTGGCTGCCTGGTGTCACAAACGGGCCAGATTTATGTGGGCCAAAACCAAAAACAAACAATCCAACACGTGAAACCCACGCAGTGTTTTGTAATTGTAGAGGGGATGCTTGGTAGGTCCGGTAAAAAGACTTGTAGGATGTGCGTAGGAGCAACCGGATCGGACAAGGTTTGGTACTATCCTATTCCTATATGGCACAAACAGAAAGAAAGAAAAGAAAAATTCGACTTGGAGTCCTACTGTTTCTATATCACGTGGGTTTTTATCTAACACAAGATTGGTAATGTAAGGGAGATGGAGTATCCTTTCGGTCGTTCTCCGCCAGGTCGCGTTTTGCAGATACAACTGGGTTGGATAAACTGCGCGTCCCGGCGTATACGATCTCGATTGTTTCCCCTAAACAGTTCAAACACGATCATAACAAAGGCCGTCGTGAAGTCGAAGCCATAGTTTCTCGAGCGATGGAGATGGGTGTCTATCAATTATGATCGATCAGTCCATCACCTAGCTAGCCAGCCCCTAGCTTTGCATCTGCCTGCAGGTCCTCGACGGAAAGTACACTTCAATCGATCAATAAATCACCTAGCTCGTCAGTTTTGTACATTAGTACATAGCTGATTCCTTCGTACATACCTTTGCACTACTACAATGTGCTATATACTGATTCATTCACCGATGAATATATTCCAACAAAGACCGGCCCCGATGAACCGGCAGATGCGAGAAATTCCATGGGACATCCATGGCCTTCAACCTCCGCGAGAAGCACGTCAACGCATGAGCCCGCGACTACTAGCATTGCAAGTTCCTAAGACGCTTTAGGAGCGGCCCAGCGGGTCACGGCCGGTGCCGGGGCACAACATGGCATGCTACTCCTAAGGCGGCGACAATAGTGTCCCATGGATGGCGCATGGCGCGAAATCCTACACGTACGTATGACAGGGACTGTGCTCCTCCGAAGGTGGCAACATCGGTGGCCTATGGTCAGCCCACGACCCGACCTGCTCCACCCTAAGGTGGGGGTTGCAGTGCCCGTCGATCGGCGCATGGCCCTTCTTGCTATTCCCAAAGGCAATGGCAGCAGTGACCGGCCCGGGGTCGGCGACAATGTAGCCTCACTCCTCACAACAAAGATGATTTCGGGAATAAATTTATGGTCGGCGCCGCATATAAGAGAAGGTAAAAGCATATATTTTTAAGACTGCAATTTAGACCACCTATTTTATTTCCTGGCTAGACGGGGTAAACCTTGTGTTCTTGAGTGTGAGATGAATGGTGAACATCACTTTGCCTTTCTATTCTTCATAAGTGTGTTATTTGGAGCACACAAAATTTCTACTCTTGTCATGACGTGTATTTCTACGCTGAGTGATACCAAAAAGAACCTATTTTGTGTGACGGCCGGTGAAATCAATGATATTGTGCAGCGAACCATACTTGAGCGGCGGTGGCAGCGGTAGGCGAGGTCGGCATGAGCCAATTAAAGGGCCTTGCGCGCAGGCATCTCCCCGTTAGAGGGATGCTCAGGCGAGGCTCGAGCGAGGACCATGCGCATCGCGCGGCAGTGGCCAGAACCTGAGCGACAATGACATCTAGCAATTCTCTATCGGAGGGGCCGTACTACTGCTGGTCTCCCGCTGGAGCTGCTGCTTCCGACATCCTCCACGACTTCTTTTTTAGCATGTATGCCTGTCCCGCATGCCTATCAACGTAAAATAGTTTTTTTTTAAAGAAAACCTTAAGTTATTTTTGTTCCGCTGCAACGCGCGGGCATAGTGCTAGTTTCTTTATTTCCCCTCAAACAAACCCATTTTCTATTTTATTACAACAATATTATCATTCTAGGAACAATACCACATTACTGGTATTTTTTTAGTAGATACGACCTTCTCGTACAGCTCAATAAGCACCGTCGAAGTTGGAAACTAGTTTGGATGGAGCCACCCTATACCGATCCTTCTACCCAAAGTTTACCACTTACCCCTCTCCATATCCGTCAACGGGTATGTTTCATAACCGCCACCCGACAAGCTAATCGATATTCAAGGGTTAAATGTATGCGTTTATAACACAAAACATTAAATAAAGCAAAATAAATACTTCTAAGTAACAATATGTAACCTTAGTTTATAACAACAACACATTGTAAACATTGAGAAATACCAATGAACAACAACAACATATTGTAAACAATAAAACATTCTCGTAAGCAACATCAATGTCCCATATACAACAACACATTATAAATGAAACATGTACAACTACATAGTCATACAATTTAAGTCCACAAACCCACGATAAAGTATAGAGGGTCCACTGCCGCCCACGATAAAGCTGTATGCAGCCCCCTGCCCACTATTGTGACGCCCGGACAAATGTCTAACACTATTTTGACTTGCCGGATCAGACGATGATGGCGTCTTCGGATGTCATGACCTCCCATCTTAGCATTGCTGGGGCTACAGGTTGGGTCGCCGTCTTTGCGTGCCAATGGCGAGTGCCAACGACCTGCTTCTTTTGGCCTGCTTTCTTCTATGGAGGTTGAAAGGCCTAGCAGCTCCTCTTCAGATTTGACTTCTTTTTCAAGAACGTAGAATACTCTATCGTGGTTCTCATTGTTGTCGTCGTGCTTGTGTCGTCTGAAAGTACTCCAGACCTAGTTCAACTAGATAGTGTGGCCGATGTTCTTTTTCTTGGGCTTGGTCCTTTAATATTCTCATTTGTATCTTGATTTTTTCTTGAGTTGTCGACTCTTTTTAAAGTGTAGACTTACTACTTGGCTCACATTTGCCACATGGATACCTCGTAGGACTTTCTGGACAAAGGCTTATAGAAGAATATTCATATCAATGTAGATAAACCTATGCCCTTTAGGCAATACTTTTTTATTTACGAAACTTCAAAACATCTATCATAGTCAATAGTCCAATCTATGAAAGTACGAATAAAGAAAAAGAGGAAGATCACTATTAAGTTCATGCAGAATATGATAATTAGCGTGACGCTTGTGTATTGTATAGAGCACCTCGACAAGTAATGGAACAAAATAAAGCCCCCATGCCTGATGGATTTCATGTGGAGTATTACAAAATATTATGGGAAGTGTTAAAGGCCATGTTTGCACAACTGCAGAATGGTGATCTACCTATTTACAAGTTAAACTTCGGGGTGATTACTCTATTACCCAAAAAATAGGATGCAAGTAGAATAGATCAATATATGCCGATTTTCTTGTTGAATGTGTGTAAGGGTATATTGCCCCTATGTGTGGTTTTGGTAATTAGTGACAATCCCTATGGACTAATGTTTTCATTGAGTTTATATGAAGGAATATTTCATAGATACTACTTGTAGTTCATGTGTTGGATTCAAGTATGAATGCCATGAAGATAAAAGATATACCTTGAGTATTGGCATCAAGATCATCGATTTGAAGACATATATGTGATATGATCAAGAAGAAGAAATGAAGAAGGAGTTATTATGTGGAGCTCAATATTAGCCATGCTCTAGCTTATGTGATAAGCAATGAATGATCAACATCTTGAGTGCTTGATTCCAAGTGAAGAATTCAAGTTATGGCTCTAAGTCGGTGTCATGATAGTCTCATGAGTTGAGCTATGGTTGACAAAGATTTAGAGCATGCAAACAAATGAAGAATTCTTTATACACCTCAAGATAGTATGATAGAGCATGAGAAGATACAAGGTTGACCAATACAAAGAGTGAAGAATAGATTCAAGATTGGTCAACACATGAAGCATGAAGAATGTGCCACGAGAAGTCATGTGGTATGGTAAGCCGTATCAATTATGCTTTATGAACTAACCCATCATATATGTTCCCTTGTGTTGTCTATGTGGGTTAGGTATCTTTCCATGGGCATGCATCAAAAGTGAGATCTCATATAGCCCATGAGAGGATGATGTCAAGTGGTGATCATCATCAAGGTTGAGTTAGGCAAGTTCAAGTTGAGCATCTCAAGAGGATCATATGCTTGAAGCTTGCCGTCCATTTGGTGATAATGGACATGTGAAGATGTGCATCAATGGAGCTTTCCCATCATGGTGTATGGGGGAGCATTTGTGAGTCTTCACGAAGTAACGATGATCAAGTAAGACATTCCGGCTTGAGTGGGACTTGAAGATTTATCATCAAGATCAAGCGGGATGCACAAGGCAAAGGTATAACCTTGCTAGGTTTTCCTTTTACCGGTATCAAGGTGGTTATTGGGAGACCGAATTATAGAATAGATAGCCGCACTATCAAGAGGGGATTTCGGTTGAGTAACTTTATCACATCGTCTTAGGGAGCTCAACCCTTTGCATACTTTGCATATCCCTATTACTTCTTGGTGTTTCTCTGTGTGAGGTTCTTGAGCTTGTTTCTAGCTTTACAACAAGTCCAAGTTCATCAAAAAGGGAATCCGCATGCATCTTCTATTGCGTTTTCGAGTTTGGATGTCTTCACCGTTTCTTAACGGTGGGAGACTCCCTCTCTAGTATCATCTAAAAATATCATGTGAGGAGTCTCCATATTTCCAGTTTTTTTGGGGTTCTATTTGTGTAAGGGTATTTCACCCTTATCCATTATTTTGGTAACGATGACACCGTGCTAAAGTATTTGGCCTAATATGTTTATAAGGATAATCTCAGGTATTAGGCAATGAGGCGTAAATGGTGTATCAAAGGAACAAGAAGGCTAAAGGAGACCCCCCATTTCAACAACAATCAAAAAGGGGTTACAGGAGAAATCCGGTCACCAGCCCGATCCAACCGGGCCAGCAACCGGCCCGTCCGGCATACTGGCCGGTCAACCGGTCGGAAACCGGGCTCCAAAGGAGGAACCAGCAGGTCCGGTTTGCGCCCGGTCAACCGGGCTCCTGACCGGCGGGTCCGGCACTCCGTCCGGTCGACCGGTCGGAAACCGGGCAGCAACCGGGCACCAACCGGAGAAGCGCCAGGACGACGCAAAGGAGCTCCGGTCACCAGTCCGGTCTGACCGGCCTCACGACCGGGCTGTCCGGTCTGTGGTCCCGGTCTGACCGGGTTTGTCGGGAAGAATGCCGAGGTGGCAAGTGGCAACGGCCGATTTTGAAGAACACTATAAATACCCCTTCTTCTACCTTGGAAGGGTTAGGCAACATACTATAAGCTGTTCTTGAGCTCTCTCTCTCTTACTCCATTGCTAGAAACACCAAAAGCCTCGGATCTCCCTCCTCCTCCACCCAAACTCAAATCCCTCCGGGAATCATTAGAGGAGGACCCGATCTACCGTTCTACCAAGCCAAATCTCATTCCCCCTTGTATTCATTGAGAAGCTTGCTTCCTAGGGTTCCTTGGAAACCCTAGGTGGGCAAGAGGAGTCCGGAATCATCCGGGCCGTGGATTTGCTCCGGGCAAGATTGTGAAGGTTTGGAGGCTACCTCAAAGTCTACCACAAGTGAGTGAGCTATTCCTTCGTGGGATAGGCTCCGGAGAATAGGGTGAGCCTTCGTGGCGCGGGGAATCCTTCGTGGGACCTCCACTCCTCCAAACGTGACGTACCTTGTTGCAAAGCAAGGGAACACGGGAATACATCCTCGTCTCCGCGTGCTATCGGTTATCTCTAACCGAACTCCTTACTTGTGATTTAACCGCTCTGTGAGAGCCTTCGTGCTTGAGTTAGTTGTATCCTCATATAGGTTGCTTCACCTAGTTTGCATTAGGCTCACCTTTATATTCCGCAAAGGCTAATATTGCAAAGAAAGAATTAAAATCTGTAGAAACCTATTCACCCCCCCCTCTAGGTTTACCATCTCTATACTTTCAATTTGTCGTTATCTTTCCAACAAAATTGGTTTCATGTCAATCGGTGTTCGGGAGCATTTTCTATTTTAAAGAAAAAGATCTTCAGGAGTCCTGCAATCCGACCCACCGCCGGGCCTCCCGCCGACCCGCCCGGTGGGAACCGGCAGCTGGGCTCGTGCACATCGGGCTTGCTCCAGGGGGTCTCCCGACCCATGTCCGGCACCACGCCCGGTGGCCACCAGAACGGCCGGCCCAGCGCCCGGTCGACCGGCCCTCCCGCCGGTTAGGCCCTTTTGGCCTGATGTGTGGCCTGCTTGCCCCGCTCGGCCTGTCAGCCGGCGCTGCCGGCCTGTGCGCCGGCCCGTCCGGCGCCCAGCCCGGTGGACCGGTCGGCTGGCCGGCTGGGTCGTTTTTCTGCCCATTATTTTCCCCAACGATTATATTTTCCCTTGGGTTATAAATAGGCCTTCTTTCACCTTGGGCTGGGTAAGTTCTTATACTCTCTCTCTTTCATTGTTGACTTTGAAGAACTTTTCCTATCTCTTGACCCCCCCATGATTCTTGCTCATTCTTGAGGGATCTAAGAGAGGAGATCTAGATCTACAATCCCCACCTATCCATTTCTCCTCTAAGTGAGGGGAACCCTTTGGTTCTAGATCTTGGAATTATTTGTTGATTTCCTCCTTGTTCTTCCTCTTTAATCTCATCCTAGCATTTGTTGCTTTGGTGGGATTTGAGTGTGAAGGATTTGAACACCTCTAGTGTTCTTGCTTTGCATCATTGCATAGTGTTGAGCTCTCCACCATGATTAATTTGAGTGAGCGACCGTGAGCTTGTTACTCTTGGAGGGTGACCTCCTAGTTGACTTGGTTGATGTCCCGGTGACCTCTTCGTGGAAGATTGTGAAGGGGCCCGGGCTTCTCCTTCGTGGAGCTTGTGAAGTGGTTGTGGAGCTTGCCATCTCCGGAGTGGAGGAAAAGCTAGCCATAAGGAAAGGGTATTCCTTCGTGGATATGCTCGGAGAATAGGGTGAGCCTTCGTGGCGTTGGGGAATCCTTCGTGGGACCTCCACCCCTCAAACGTGACGTACCTTCTTGCAAAAGGAAGGGAACACGGGAATACATCTTCATCTCCGCGTTCCTCGGTTATTTCTATACCCGAGCTTACTTTCCTTGTGATAGTCATCGTGCTTGAAGTACATATATCTTGCTATCACTTGTGCTACATATATCTTGTACCTATCTTGCTTAGCTCTAGTTGTTGTTGTTGTTGCACTTAGGTGAGTCTAGCATATTTAAAATTTGTGTTTGTAAAATAAACGTTAGTTTAATTCCGCATTCTTACAAGCCAAATCCGTAAGAGTTTTTTAAAACGCCTATTCACCCCCTCTAGGCGACATCTCGTCCTTTCAACGTGAGCTTTAAATTTTTCACAAAGCTTGGCAACGAATAGAGCGAGTGAGATTGCTCACAAGGTTGTCAAACCAACACAATCTGCATTTATTCCGAGGAGGAATATTTTAGAAGGTGTGGTTGTGATCCATGAAACTATCCATGAGCTTCATAGGAAGAAGATGGATACGTTTTGTTTAAAATAGATTTTGAAAAAGCTTATGACAAGGTTAAGTGGTCCTCTTTGCAACAAGCTTTGCGAATGAAGGGGTTCCCACCTATGTGGTGTGAATGGTTAGTTAGAGTTGTGCAAGGGGGAGTGTTGATATCCATGTGAAGGATGATATTGGCCATTATTTTAAAACTCTTAAGGGGCCGTGGCTGGAGGATTTGTTGTCTCCGCTTTTTTTAATATTGGGGCCGATATGTTGGGAATCCTTATTGCGAGGGCAAAGGAGGATGGTCAAGTTGGTGGGCCGATTCCGCACCTCGTGAGGGGGCCTTTATATCCTCCAATACGCCGATGATACAATCTTGTTCTTGGAGCATGATGTGGCAAAGAGGGTTAATATGAAGTAGATATTATGCACCTTTGAACAATTATCGGGGCTAAAAATAGATTTTCACAAGAGTGAAATAAATTGTTTTGTTAAGGCAGAAGGAGGCGTGGGATGATTATAGGCATATCTCCAGCTATGAAGTGGGCTCCATGCCGTTTAAATATTTGGAAATTCCTATTCACTATAAACATTTGTTGAATAAGGAGTGGAAACTAGTAGAAGAAGATTTGAGCGCAAATTGGGTTGTTAGACAGAAAAATTGATTTCATACGGAGGTCGACTAGTTCTAATTAATTTGGTTCTTACTAGTTTGTCGGTGTTATTATTATTATTATTATTATTATTATTATTATTATTATTATTATTATTATTATTATTATTTCTTACACCCAAAGGGGTGCGGAAAACATTGGATTATTATAGATCACGTTTCTTTGGCAAAGTGATCGGAGAAAAAGAAAATATCGGTTTACTAAATAGAATATTATTTGTCGTCCTAAAGACCAAGGTGAACTGGGGATTAAGGTCCTTGATATTAAAAATAAGAATTTACTTAGTAAATGGCTATTTAAAATACTTAACGAAGAAGGTGTGTGGCAGGAGTTGCAAAATAAGTATCTTTGTACCAAAACTTTGTCCCAGGTTCAAGCTAAGCCTAGTGAATCTCCCTTTTGGAAGTGATTAATGCATGTTAAGCATGAATTCTTTCGGCATGGTTTCGTTTGATGGACAAAACGTTAGACTCCGGGAGGACAACCATTAGCTGTCCATTATCCATCTTTATTTAGCATAGCAAGTCAGAAAAATGTGATTGTCGCTAAGATTAAGAATACATTAAATATTAAGTTTTCTCGGATGCTGTGGTGTCTCACGATAAATGGATGGTGTGGGTACATATGATTGGGTGCCTCATGAGGGTCCAGCTAACTGATGAGCCGAAGAGATTCACTTGGCATCTCATCTGTGAAATCTTTATATGTTGACGTCGTGAATGACCATACTAGGTTCCTAAGGAAATGCATATGACGGTTAAAAGTTCCACTGAAGATTATAATCATTATTGTGGTTCTTAAACAAAAAAAAGCTATTCACTAAAGATAACTTTGCAAAAAGAAATTGGACAGTGTCCAAGAAATATATTTTTTGTAACTGAAGAATCGGTGGAACATTTTTTTATTAAATGCCCCTTCGCCAAGTTGATTTGGAGAGTATTTCACTCTACTTTCAATATATCTCCACCTGGAAATATCGAAAATATGTTTGGTAATTGGTTACAGGGAATTGATAAAAAAAAGTCTAGGATACACTTATACGTGTGTGCTTTAGTTTTGGAAATTTGGAATTGTCGAAATGAGGTGGATTTTAACAGAGTAGAAAGTGTTTTCTTTTTATAGGTTATTCACAACGCTATATACTGGATCCAAATGTGGTCTTATCTTCAACTCGAGAATCTGCGGATATATATGGAGTCTAGAGTACTCGTTTGATGGCTGTTCGTACGGGCTATTTTCAGCCAAGGTGAATACCAACATACTAATAGAGTCCAAAATCCATAGACATATATGTATCTTTTATTTCGTTGGCTGATCCATGTAGCCACTTTATGCAATCCTTGAGTTTGTAATAATTTGAGAATGAGAAATTATTTTAATAAATGGTTGTGTGCATCATTTTGATGTAGAGGCCGGAGTAATTTCCCCCCATTTCAAAAAAGATATATATGTAGGGATCAAGTTGGAGTAAAATAATGGTCATGGAACAAAACCTGTCTCTATCATATCTTTTCTTAGCAACTGAATATACCATACTTAAACAAGATAATATGCATTTTGAGAGAAAGTTCAGTATATCCTAGATTTCCCATGAATTTATGGTATTTTGCCGGGCTGTTCCATTTGTTGAGAATAGAACAATGAGTGTAAGAGCAAGAGAAAGTCACGCTAACACATCAGAGTGGTAAAAGGCAGAAGTCTGCCGTAGAATGCAAAAGATGACTATGAATGTGTAGCGATTGACAACAAACTTTAAAAGTTTCATTTCTGATAGAAATTCTCGTACGTCGTAACTGTTAGAGCAATATGCTTGTTGTATTACCAGGGGCCAAAGGCCACAATATATAGTACATGTACAGGTGCACATATGCAGAAAGCCCCCTAACATATGGGGAAACTACAATATACAGATATATACATCTAACACCCCCCTCAAACTCATGGTGGATCCACAACACCGAGTTTGGAGAGTAAGAAATCATGCTGCGCTCGAGTCTGTGCCTTCGTAAAGAAATCCGCCAACTGCAAATCTGAAGGCACATAATAAACCGCAACAACATCATCCTGTACCCGTGCACGTGTGTAAAAAGCATCAACACCGATATGCTTGGTCAGCTCATGCTTGACCGGATCACGTGCAATACTGATAGCACCTGTACTGTCAGACAAAAGTGGAGTGGGTGTCGTAACAGAAACCCCAAAATCTGCAAGCAACCACCGTAACCAAGTCACCTCAGCAATCAACAAAGCCATAGCCCGCAACTCAGCCTCAACACTCGAACGGGAAGCTGCGACTCGTTTCTTCGTCTTCCAAGCAACAAGCGAACCACCAAGAAACACACAAGAAGCGTAAAGCGAACGACGATCCGTAGGATCACTCGCCCACGTAGCATCCGAATAGCACCGGAGCCGGAGAGAGCTGGAACGGGGAAAGAAAAGGCGACGAGTGATCGTGCCACGAAGATAACGAAGAACACGGAGGAGATGACTATAGTGAACAGTGGTAGGAGCTGAGACAAACTGACTCAGAATATGAACAGGATAAGAAATATCAGGACGAGTGACAGCAAGACCCGGCGGCGGGCGGAGTTCGGCTGCGGACGGAGCAGCGAGCGGGGGAATCGACGAGGACGGCCGGGAATCGACGAGGACGGCCGGGAATCGACCCGGGTAGATCGCCTGCCACGGGCGGAGGAGGACCTGGCGCTGGCGCTGCGAAGAAATCTGGCGGGACGGGAAAAGGCAGCGGCGGCGGCCGGGTCGCGGCGGCAAGATGCCGGGGCGGGCGGCGGCGGCGGCTGCGATGGAGGAGGAGGAGCTAACCTAAAGCTCTGATACCATGTTAGAGCAATATGCTTGTTGTATTACCAGGGGCCAAAGGCCACAATATATAGTACATGTACAGGTGCACATATGCAGAAAGCCCCCTAACATATGGGGAAACTACAATATACAGATATATACATCTAACAGTAACTTGTCCTCGGTAACCCCTCCCGTAACCCTCCCGGACTGCTCGCGCGGCGGCGGTTCCGGAGGGCCCCAAGACCGGTGAAGTAGAGCGCGTCCTCTGGAGTCTCCCTGGCCGCTGCCACCGCCGGCGCAGGCAATGGTGGCGGCGCCCGGCTGCCAAACGGCGGAGGGCGAGGAGGCGCAGCAAGGCGGAGCCCTTCCGCGCTGGGGCGATTCTTCACGGGCTGCGCGGTGGTGGTGCGTCCGGCGGCGACCGCCGGGAATCCAGCGGTCTGGTGGCCAGGCCTGCCGGTGCGAGGCGGTGCGGCGTTGCCGGCGGCCGATCGTGCGGGCCCGATCTGGGCAGCTGAGGGCTGATCTAGGCTGCGCGGGCTCGATCTGGCTAGCGTGGGCTGTGGCCTGCTGCACGACATCTCGCCAGGTCTCTGCGGTGGAGGTTGCTTCAACCTCGTTCGTCGGCATTGGACGGCGGATGGCGGCGTGGGGGCCTGTTCGTCTGCTTATTTGAATAAAGGTGGATGTCCTAGGGTTCTTCTTGTGCGAAGATGGAGATCTTTCTGAGGCTGGTTTCTCTCGATCTGGCCGGAATTTCGAGTTCCGGAATGCTCCACCGGCGAATGTACCGGTGCAACGATGCCTGCAGTTTGCTGGATGTGAGGTATTCGGTCGTGCACACCCAAGCTTTTATTCCGACCGTTCGGTTTCGGAGGGAGCGGCGCGAAGGTCTTTCCTGTGTTGCCACCAGATGACATTTTGGTCCATGATGAAGTCAGAGGCGGAGAAATCATGATGGCCGGATTGGAGGAATAGCAATGAAGGTTCTAGTCCGTGCACTGTTGAGGGGCTTACTTGGTGTTCCAGGCTTCGCAACAGCAGTATGCAAGTGGGGGCAACAACACTGGTGAAGTTTAGCGTCTTACCTTCTAGGGTGAAAATCCAAGGTATGGACTTAATTTGTTGTGCCTGGCAATTGCCTTGTTGAAGGCATTGTTTTGAGAGCGGGAACTATCTTCAGGGTGAAAATCTAAGATCTTTAATCGGGCGACCATGGCGCTTGTGCACTGTTTCTTTCTTGGAGGCGTCACTTTTGAGTTTAGGTGTTATCTTGGTGGTGGATTTACCGTTGATAGGGCTGGAATACCGTGAGAATTTTTTTTTGTAATTTTTCTTTCTTTTTTTGACTATGTGCATCCGTAATGCTATTGGAGTATTGCGTTGTTGCAGAGGCGGTGTAATTAATATTTTCTTAATATTAATATATACTCCTTATCGAAAAATGACCAGAGAGTTGCACACTGCCGGCGCTTGTTGCCCAGCAAAGTTGGCCAATCCACGTGGAGGATGATTGGTCGAGGGGTCACCACTACGAAATGCCAAGTCCAACGTACAAGGAGAGGGGCACGTTCGAGCTATAGACAAACGTGAAAAGCAATCCTTGCGAAAAGGATCACCACGAGCAGAATAATAGTTTAACTTTGGTTTTCGTTCGGTTTTCCCACCAATTAATTGAGCATCTTTTTCTTAATTAATAAATAAGATAAAGCTTTTGTTTTCGTTTAAAAATAGTTTAAGCATGGTCCAAGTAGACATGCAATAAAATTACAAAAAACCACCGCAACAAGAATAGGGTTTTAAATAGAATCCTTTTACGCTTAATCATTGTGGGCCACCTATTCGGTGTGCTCGCCTTGTCGCCGATCCTGCCGCGGCTAGCCATAATGAAGTAGGGGATTTTGGCTGGTTTAGTCAGTGCTCTACAACTTGGTTACTTTTTTTGCGGATAAAAGGTTACTTATATAGGTGATTTTGTAAAACCAAATCATAAACCGGTGTGAAACCTGAGCCACCTCGTGTCAGTGTGTAGCCTCCTCTCCTTCTTGTTAGTGTGAGTACTTAGTTGATATTGCTGTTATCAGACTAGGGTTTTAAATAGGGCCTTTTTTTTTGTCTTTGTTAAAACAAAAATTGTTTGAGTTTGGTCTGCGACAAAATTAAAAAAACCACCGTAACAAGACTAGGGTTTTAAATAGGGTCCTTCTACACTTAATCATTTTGGGCCATCTATTCGCCGTGCTCGCCTCGTCGCCAACCTTGGCACCGCCCGTCACAAGGAAGTAGGGGGTTTTGACCGGTCTGGTCAGTGCTCTGCAATTTTTTTTGCGGGTAAACGGTTATTTATATAGGTGATTTTGTAAACCAAATCATAAACCGGTGTGGAACCTGAGCCACCTCGTGTCAGTGTGTCACCTCCTCTCCTTCTTGTTAGTGTGAGTACTTAGTAGATCTTGCTGTTATCAGCGTACATCGCTACATCAACCTTAAACTATTTTACTTCCTTCATCTATAAAAAGATGTCGGAAATTTATCTAAATTTGGATGTATCGACACTAAAGAGTGTTAGATATATCTAAATTTAGACAAACTTGCGACATTCTTTTGTGGACAGAGGTAGTAACAAAAATGGAAGACTTTAAATCTTTTGCTCTCCCCAAGATGGGGCATTTGACATCTTGTTAAGTTCCAAGCTAATTTTATTTTAAGTATATTTAACCTTTTATCTCCCAACTGTGACCTTGCGAGAATTTCCACATTATTAAAAGAACCGTGATACTATGTTTTACTATCCTTTAGTGACTTTGAAACTATATTTGCCCTATTTTATTATTATTCGGATAAGTCCACCTACACAATGTCAGAATGACACGGGAGCTGACTTATTATCCATGTGGCGCTAGAATAGAGTGGTGCAGCTAATCATATCGGAGATTCTGGTAGAATTTTGGCAAATTTGAAATATTTCGATACGATCCGGATGATACATGTCTAGGTTTTTTGACCAGTCAGCCGCAACACTATATAAGTATTGGGTCCAACCTGTTAGTCCGAGGAAAAAAACAAATAAATGGGGTAAAAGTGATCACAAAGTCACAAACGGAACATAAAAAAATGGTCCTAAAAAGGAACAGTTAAAGTTGCAAACATTTTAATAGGACAAAGCAGTCACAATAGTAAAATGTGGAATATACTCTTGTTTCTCTTCGCCGGTTTCAAACTTGTCTTGGCGTGTTCGTAAGATGTGTGCTTTGAGTCGTGAGTTTAACATACATGTACTATTGTACTCACTCAGTTGTTTCAACGTCTATTTAAGATAAGCGGAAACAGGCTCATGCATACCTGTGTCTCTCAGAAAACAAGGCTTATTGCAGATTTCTATGTTTAGGTCGGCTTACCTAGTTGAAAGCCTCTAGGGACAATGTACCATCACACAAATTAAGCATATATTTGGATCTAACATAGACAAGAAAACATTAGTTATTGTAGCACAAACACCAACGTTGTTTCCAAGTCATCCTTCCTTCAATACTTAATTAGAAGCGGCGTACAAAAAATTGCGGTGATGGATATGGTAATATAGCAATTGTAAACCCCGTCAAACCTACATGCATGCGCACTTCATTGTCTCACGATTAATCTCTTCGACACTTACTAAATTTTGAACACAACTGTTCCACATATATGTTTGTAAAGCATTACAATCTAGCTAAAGCCTATCTTGGTGGCAGTTGCCAAATTGTTGTAGCTCAATCTAGTTTTATTTTCTCTAGCTTGGACTGAAATTTAGATGCAAATTCTTCCAAATTACATCTCCTCGCACAAGCCCATCAATAAAGTTATGGAATCACATGTTTGGGCCAATCGACCAATGGCGAGCTGCCAGCCTTGCAAACATTTAATTGCACTTTTTAGCAACCGCATCTACACATCCGAGATAGATAAATTACCCTAGAAAAAGAAGTATTCTCGATGGAATAAAACTCTTGAAAATAAAAAAATCCTTTAAAAATAATAAGTACACTAATTAAAGTCAATAGAACAGAACATGGACAAGAGAGAAGAGAGAAAGATGAAAAGTTTCCGTTTGTGGATGGTGCACGTTCTTGAACGGAGAACGACACCGACTTTCCACCCCTTTTCGGCTATGAAAATACCGATGCTTGGCTCGATCTGCCAATAACCTGTCAACATGCTCCGGCTAGTTAAACAAAGACTAAACTAATCCAGGACGGCAATCCAAGGAGCAGCTGGAGCGGACCTCGTCTTCACCCACCGGAAGCCTTTGGATCCGCTGCTTCATTATCCATGTTGCCACTTCTTTACATACACGAATACTCCATATGCGAACTTACACAAGCCTGATGAAAATTGACGTTCTCTACCTTCGAAATTGACCAAAGCACCACTGGTGCTAGTCTTAGTGCAAGTTAGATTTTAAGGAATAACCATCACCGTGCATTACATCTTAGATACGTAGTATAGTAGATCCTTTTGTTCTGTTAATACTGAATCTAATTGGCTCATACCACAAGATTTAATGATATACATGCATATTCGGCATTTGTAACCGGGAATATGGTAAGCAAAATCAGTAAACCGGTACAAGTGTTGGTATTATCTTGGTTATTCCTTTAGAGCTCGGCATTATAAGGATTTTCCATCGAATGCAAATAGGATTATGATTGCGAGTGACATTGTTCTGCTCTCGGCAACTTTCCCCAACCAAACTCTACATTTTCATTACATAAAGTTCATTTTGAGGAGGCTCATTCAAATTAAGCTTATCTTATCTTATATAAAAAATAACTTTATTTTTATCTGAATTTGGCATTGATGGTTTAGGATACACCCTCCTAACTACAATATATATTTATTAAGCCATTTTATTAGTATTTGACCCTGCATGAAACAATTCATAAGTTGCATCGAAAAAAGCTGAATGGAGTAATATTAAAGATTGACTTTGAGAAGGTTTATGATAAAGTTAGGTGGTATTTCCTTCATCAAACTCTCGGAATGAAAGGTTTTTTGTTTTCATAGAAAGTGTAGCTATCAAAGTCAATGATGATATCGTTAGATATTTCCAAACGAAAAAATGATTAAGGCAAGACAATCCTCTATCATCAATGGTATTTAATATAGTGACTGATATGTTAGCAATAATAATAGAGCGTTCTTTATAATACAACGTGCACGAAGCAATTGTCAAATTGAAAGGATAGTCCCGCATCTCATGGATGGTGGACTATCTATTCTTCAATATGCCGATGTCACGATTCTCTTATGAAACATGACCTTGAGAAAGCAAGAAATCTAAAATTAATATTATCAGCTTTCCAACAACTCTTAGGTTTTAAAATAAACTTATTTATAAAAGTGAATTATTTTGCTTCATTGAGGCTCAAGATGAGCTACCCTTATGCTGAGTTATTTGGTTGTGGGCAAGACCAGTTTCCAATCATTTATTTAGGCATTCCGATTCATTATCGAAAACACACGAACGCTGAACGGAAATATATTGAGAAAAGGCTACAAAAGAGATTAAGTAGCTGGAAAGGAAAACTCTTATCCTTGGGTGGAAGATTTGGTCTCATTAATTGAGTCCTAGTAATATGTTATTGTATATGATTTCCTTCTTCCAGTTACCCAAAGAAGTCTTACATCGATTGGATTATTTTCGATCAAGATTCTTTTAGCAAGGATATAGTGAGAAAAAGAAATATTGAATAGCTAGATGGAATGTAGTGTGCCACCCTAAAGATCAAGGAGAGCTAGGGATTTCATGACCTAGAGGTCAAGAATAAAACCCTTCTAGATAAATGGCTTTTTAAGATTCTTATCCAAGATGGAGTGTGGCAAACTCTCATAAGGAGAAGGTACATAGACTCATGTGCATTATGACAGGTTTATTAGAAACCGGAGACTCATACTTTTGGTCTAGCCTAATGGCGACACCAAAATTCTTCTTCCATATCGTTCTTTCTCTATCAGGGGTGGTTCGGAAATAAGGTTTGAGGATAAATGGCTAGGAAACGCCACAAACCGAAAATAATACCCAATTTTGTACAATATTGTCCATCATAAAGGCGATACACTAGCTAAGGTGTTGGAGACTTCCCCACCAAATATGACGTTTACTAGAGATCTCGTTGGCCCTCGACGCTTGGCTTTGGTCCATTTGCGCAAGGGTTTGACGAGTTTCGATGTAAGTTGAATAGGAATGGTAAATTCTCAGTAGAATTCATGTATAAAGCTTTAACTCAACCAGATGTGTCGTGGATAGTAACAAAAAATATGGAAGATGAAGATTCCATTGAAAGATAAAGTGTTTGCGTGGTATCTTCGTCGGGGAGTAATCCTTGCTAAGGACAACCTTGCGAAACTCAAGTCCTATGGAAGTAATAATTGTATCTTCTTTAATTAGGATGATACTATCAAACACTTATTCTTCAATTGCAATTTTACTAGATCTATATGTCCAGTCATGCAGATAGGTTCTAGCTTATACCCACGACGCAACGTTGCAAATATTTTTTAGCGATTCGCTAAATGGTGTGGATCAAAGGTTTCAACTACTTATTAGGGTGAAAGCAATATTAGAAATTTGGTCAAATTTTGTAAAACGCAATATAAAACTTACAAAAAAATCATTTATCTATGCGAGGATAGAAAGGTTTAGTACTAAAAAATATTAGAACATCTACATTGTAGTAAATTTGAAGAATATAAAACATATTATATTGACAATGTTCATACACAACAATACAATTGTGTATGGAAAATGTGGCATATGAGGGGTAAAATCTAGTTTTCGACTGTTTAAGTTATTTACTAGATATTTCCGGAGGAAGCCTATCTTAACTGGGAGAGAGCAAGGAAACCTAACAAACCGTTTGTCGGTTACCCATCAGCCTAAAAAAAATGCAAAACAATCGACAGAGGTAACGAAGGAGTCGATAAAAATGATAGCAACCCGTCGACAAATGAACAGAGGAACAATATGATAAATATGGCATCTACATTGCTCAAATTAATATGGGATGGGTAACTTGTTTGCCTCTTATATAGTGTATATTGTCTTGACGAGAGGATCTTCACATGAAAGTTGGTTTGGTTTATGCATTGAGTTTATACGTCAGCATCAGGCCTTCCACGTGCCCTTCCTGAGCTTCCCGGTGGTGCCGCCATGAGAGATGGAGGTTGGGCGGCTCAATTCGGGCCTTCTCGGGCCAAATCTGGGCTTTTGAGGGTTGTGTCGTTTGATGGTTATTGCCTGGAGCAGTGTACCGACACACGTCCTAGCCCTTGCTAGTGGTGTTGGAAAGTTGATGTTCTATGTCGAGATTGGAGTTGGAGGTTCTCCCAGTCATGTCGGAGGCCATGGCTCCTTTTGATTGTGCGTCGACAAGGAGAGTCCTTTAGGAATTGTTGTTCTCCGAAGGTGTTCAACGTCGTTCGAGATGTGTTTTTGTTGCTTAGCTTAGAATAGGCTCTTTCATGTTATTGTTGTTTTGTCTGTAGTGGCTGTCTCGGACTAGACGGTGTTTCGTGTTAGTATTGGTAGCTTTCTTGTACTTAAACCTCTGCCTTCTATAAAAATACGGTACGTGCCCTCGAAAAGAAAAGAGTTCATAAGTCAGTGAAATTAAGGAGCTGATGAATCTTGCATATCTTATTTCGAGTGTGTAGGAGAGCGAGGATCGAATTTGATGGGAGTTTGTTGCTTTGTACAAATAGACCATCATCCTAGGTATTGTTCCATTAATCCCCTAAATAAAGGTGTTGCAAGGTTTTTGAGTTTTACTAGCATGATAAGAGCGCGTTTCGAGTTGAGAACAAGTAAGCACAGAAGATCTGTCGACTACAACCACCAGGGCTACGCAGGCACAAACCATGGAATAAAATATAGATAACGGCCTGCAGCTTGGAGAAAGGCAAAATTAATCACACAGTTATGCCAGGTTAATCAGAGCAAAGACAACACTCCAAAAGCAGAACCAAGTGTCAGCAATCCAATAGGAATCTCCACAGCTCCATATATATGCCACTGCCCACACACCACCTCACCCGCCATTGAAAGAGCTTGCGGACACACAGACAGAATCAGTGCAAAAAGATCGATCAGCTGGCTCCACGAGCCAAGACGCACGCCATGGTGGTGTCCTCCGCAGCGCCGGCGTGCCGGGACATGGCGCCCTCCCTCGGCATTCCGACGGTCGACATGTCCGCGCCAGCGGGGCGCGCGGAGCTGTCGCGGGAGATGGTCGAGGCGTTCGCGGAGCGCGGCTTCTTCAAGGCGGTCAACCACGGCGTGCCGCCGCAGGTGGCCGCCCGGTTGGACGCGGCCAGCACGGCGTTCTTCGCGCAGCCGGCACCGGAGAAGCAGGCAGCCGGGCCGCCGGACCCCCTGGGGTACGGAAGCCGGAGCATAGGGTCCCACGGCGACGTCGGCGAGCTGGAGTACCTGATCCTCCACACGGACCCCGAGGCGGTGGCGCGCAAGGCCAAGGCCATCGATAGGGAGGACCCTTCACGGTTCAGGTATGGCCCGTATGGGCATGCATGCATGTCCCTTTCGCACATGAACTTGAATAAACCTTTTATTTTTTGCTCTCATGGTGATATATTGTTTGTTTGCTAGTAGTGCTCAATGATTGTATGCAGAGTGTCTTCCGTAAATCTTGCTGTCATATTGCTATTGCATATGATGATAATACTGCTTCTCAAGTTTAATTTCAACCGAAAGAAGTTCGCCAAAATTTCATTATGCATATCACTCCGTATCTTGAAATTCTACATGGTTTAATGAAATATTAGTACTCCGTATCTCCGTTCGTAAGGACATGACATATTGGAATGATGGCGGGCAAACTCTAAATTTGACTAGAAATATATATCCATAGTACTCCCTCCGTTTCAGACAAACTTTCATGAGACAGAGGGAATACAACATTTAATTAGATATGAAAGATGAGAATAATATCATTAGATCAGTCATGAAAATGTTTGAGTAATATACAGATTCATATTATTACTAGTCTATACATACAAAAATAGTCAAAGATATATATTAAAGATGGTGTCAAAATATATAATAAACCCATCTCATTTGTATTAGAAGTATAAGCGAAACCACTAAAATGGCTGTGAGCGAAAAGGTCCATCGTTGGATTTTAGCTCATAGTAGTAACTCTGAAACATTTAATTTTTCTTTTTAAAAGGAATACGGTAGGGAAACCTCTACAGTGATTTTTTTTGAAATAATAAAAATACAAATATGTATCTCTAGGACTTAAATCTAGATGGTTAGGTTGTACATTCACTTCCCTAACAAAATGAGTCAGACTCGCTTCTTAACATTTAATTGTTTCACCGGGTGCTATATGCCTATACTGCTATGACATATTGGCAGACACAAGGTGTCAAGTTAGATCGCGCCAATGTCTCACATTTAGTTCAGTTAAAAAATAGTTCAAATTTAAGCTATAAATTTGCAAATGAACTATAAGTGGACATTGATCCCACTTACATCTGACTTCACAAAATCCTATTAGCTCAACCTTCGATCAAAATATTCCCACTCAATAATATGCATGTGTGCAAGTTGCGCGACAAAAACAGTTCAAATATATTATTTGTAACTTTGTTGTATGTTTGCCATCATTATTTTAAATCAAGTAGTAGAAAAACATGTTGAGAACAACATGGCCATAATCAACATGCACATTTTGAGATACCAAGGTAGAAAAACAGCAGCACGAAAATTATATAGCCGGCTCGGCGACTGGTGGTTTGATCGAGGATCATCATGTTGATGATAAGGCGCTGCACTTTGCTTGTAATATTTAGATGGCTTATACTTGCTGAATTTTTTTTTTCGAAACGGAGGCAAAAGCTTTACCTCATTCTATTAATTAAGAAGAAAGTGCCCAATTTTTAGGAGAAAATCGGGCGAAAACCAACAACACACACTTAGCACCCCGACCAACCTGGCTACCCACACGGCTACGTACGCCATCGAGGAGAAAGACCATCGGTGAGGATGTCATCGAGCGTCATCGTCGTCACTCCTCCACGAGACAGCGATTCCGACTTCACCTTAGACAACCGCCACCGAGACCCTCGCCGCAAACGACATCGGAACCCAAGTGAGCCTATGCCAAACAATCGACCCCCAAGCACGTCGAGGAGGAGGCAGCTCCGACTTCAACCGTGACCTTCATAGGAGAAGTTGCACGCCTTGCACCGACGCAAGCACCAATCAAGTGACATCGTTGCCACAAGTCGCCTCGCAGCTCCGACTTCACCATCACGGCAGGGGTGACGAAGGACATGCCGCAACTCCAATCCGCTCACCATTGTCATCGTCGCCACGCAACCCATGACGCCAACACCATCCAACTTCCACAGGTCCCTCCGACCTAAGCAACTCCAAATCGATGTCCTCAAGAGGGAAGACGATACAAGAGTGCCGCCATCGAGTGACCCATGAATTGTAATAATCTGGTGTGATACTCTCTCAATATAATGCCGTATGCATCAACATGTGCAGAGGCAGGGGCTACCACATTTTGGAAAAAAAGAAAAAGGTAGAAAAACATGTTGAGAACAACATGAGGATAGTCCCTACTAATTAATTATTTTGTCACATGATTTCGTACCAACTGAAGGATTAGAAGAATGAGATAGTAATTGGAGATACTAATATTGTACAGAGTGTCGACACTGCGCCCTGGAGTCCGACCAGTTTAGTTGAGATGATGGTGTCAGAGACTTTAGGACGTGCCCTGCCGGAAATAGAAATCAACAGGGACACGCTTTAGTTGAGATGCGATCTTTGAAGGCATGCATTGGAGCCGTACTTCAGCTGAAAAGACGCGCGGCATGACAGATATACGCTGTCAACCGCAGTGCAGATTGCAACTTGCAACTGAGATGTGGCGATCCTCAACATTTTACACCATTTTAGCATGCATACATGTCAGTCCTCCAAAACAAAACATGTCAGGCGCCAACGTTTCCAGCAAGCCTGTGTAGCTTTGCCAGTCGCTGAAACTTCATGCGTCAATCAATCTTGCCTCTTCTGTTCCCCCATATACTTTTGACTTTTCTAGATCCAAAACAGAAATAGGTTTTCATTTCTTCTTCTTTTCGGCATTACCAAAATACTAATATAAGCCTTTTTTTAAAAAACTATAATTGACCTCTCTAGAAAAAAAAATTATTATTTTAAAACGAAGGTAATAGTACTACCTCCGTTTCATACAAGTTATCTGAGATTTATCTAAAGTTGGATATATCTAGACATTAAATAGCATCTAATTATATCGAAATTTTGACAAATCTCTACATAAGTCGGAGAGGATTATTTAACTTTGGTACTAATGTTTTAGGCTTTGGCAGAGGCTGTTGTAATGCCATACAAATAAATCGCTACCGCTTCGTCATCTGAATGCAAGACATGCAAACACTTAACCTCAATTCATGCTCTGTGATAGAAAATGATCGTCTCACTATTGGTATGTATCTTTATTTTCCAGCGAGGCGGTGAACGAGTACGTCCAGGCCGTGAGGCACCTCGCGTGCCAGATTCTTGACCTGCTGGGCGAGGGGCTGGGCCTCCGGGACCCGTCGTCCTTCAGCAAGCTCATCTCAGCCACGGACAGCGACTCCCTCGTCAGGATCAACTACTATCCACCAGCAGCCGCCGGCGATGGCGACGTCAAAGGCCCGAGCTCCGTCGGGTTCGGCGAGCATTCCGACCCGCAGATCCTCAGCGTCCTCAGGGCCAACGACGTCGACGGCCTGCAGGTGCTCTTGCCGGACGCTCGCGGCGAGGACGCCTGGGTGCAGGTGCCGGCCGACCCTGCAGCCTTCTTCATCAACGTCGGCGATCTCCTTCAGGTGATGATCACTAGTGCCTGAACTGACACGTTTTTTCTCTGAATTATGCTTTATCCGAGGTTCTGAATTATCTCTGAATTCTTATCACTCTCCGTGTTTTGCAGGCTCTTACAAATGGGAGACTGGTGAGCATCCGGCACAGGGTGATGGCTAGCACCACCAAGCCGAGGCTGTCCGCGATCTACTTCGCGACGCCGGCGCTGCACGCCAACATCTCCGCGCTCCCGGAGACGGTGACCGCCGACATGCCGCGCCGGTATAGGCCGTTCACCTGGGCCGAGTACAAGAAGACGATGTACACGCTCCGCCTGAGCCACAATCGCCTCGACCTCTTCAAAGTCTTAGTCGATGAAGGGGGTGATCAAGAATAGCCAAGTTTAAATCCATATCCAAGATGATGGTGCATATGGTATAGAGATGTAGAGTTGTATACGAAATTTTGTCTCTTTGGCAGCTATGAACTGCTGATTTGTTTGTGTTATTATTATCCTGATGGTAGCAGAAGAATAGCCGACTCATGGTTGTGCAGATGTAACTGTGTAGTAGTTCTATGAAGATATGTTCTTGCTTTCTCTTGTTATATTGCAACAGATGCTAGCCTTTGCTTAAAGCAACCTCTAACCTGCGAAAATTCTGTAGCTTTAGCAGACAAAATTCAGACAGGATTTTCTTAGGTTTGCTTCAGATTGAAGGAGGGTTTGGCTTGTAAGGAAACACCACCTTAGGTGCACATGGCCATGGGATTTTTCTTGGCTGTACTACATTTCCTTGTTGCTTGTCTTTCTTCCTTGCAAGATTTAGTTTCCTATGAGCTTTTCACCTTATCTTTCTTTCTAGATCCGGAGATGGACCTAAAACTGAACCTTTCCATCCCTTTCCGAAATCCCTTTTGCTTACAATTTTAGCTCACCAATACAAAGGATTTGGAAGAACGCATATTACATTTTGATAGAAAGGTCCCAAGAAATAAATCGCAGCTCATAGCTGAACTGTCCCAGTTCCTAATTCAACTCAAAGTTCTGTTAGCACACATTCCACTAAGTCTGCCTTCAAGACTAGTCATCACTGACCACAAATTGTGACATCATCTCTTCAAAATCCAGAAGTTCAAGCCTGACTTATGGTGCAACACTGAAACCATGCGGGCACCTCAAACATCCAACAGATCCAAATGGAGGACAATAGTATCGTTATTCATAACAAGGATAGGATACAAAGTCTCAGTTTACGTTGCAAATAATGCAACATACAACTCAAATACTGACAGAGATACAATGGTTAGGGCTTCACAGCACTCCCGAATCAGGAGCAACTGGTGACCAAATACAAGAATAATTCCTTTTTTTGTGTGTGTACATGAGAGATCCAACATAAATTGGTAATGCTCCCGTTGACCACCGGTATCACCCAGGGTTGTTCCCATCAATGGCAGCTCAGAGTAAAAGAATGAGCGCACATTGAGGAAATGAATGGATTGATATCTAACTTAAACCTATAATGTACACAGCTACAGTGTGTCCGCCTCAGTTAATTATCAGTCGATAGTATACATGGTCTGCAGAGCATGAAGAATAAAAGGGGCTCTGCTGTTTTACCCGATGATATCTGATTTGGTCACACGACGAGAGCACCTCGTCCTCTTTGAGAGGCAGCAAGCACAGCCTTCAAGGAGCTCAAGGTCCTCATCACAGGTCAGGATAGAAGCCAGCTCCGGGTTTTCCAGCAATATCTTCGAGGTCAGAAAACCAGCAATAGTCCATGTCTGATATGACCGTGATTGCTTCCCAACGAATCTTCCAGATCGGGTGTCATAGTATTCCGGCCACTTGTCAGCTGAGAGCTTTTCCTCAGCCACTGCAATGGCCCTTCGGGCCAACTCTGGTCTTCCCATTTTGATGCAGGCCAGTGTAAACTATAGGCAGAAATAAAGATCAGTCAATGATGATTCATAAGCATAAAAGGCAACATTTTTAGAGAAAGGGTGTCAGTATATAAATACCTGCCACAACAGGGTTGGCCAAGATCCACCATTATGATATGACCACGGGCTGCACGTGAACGAAATGGTTAGATGTCAAAAACTGTCATGTGATGTCTAGAGAGAGATTTTATGTCTTGGAAAATATAATTAGGATGCACAACAATGATATGCTGCCAATAGAAGGACAGAGAAACACTGGTAAAAGATCAATTTAATGGGCGTGATGACTCACGTGTTCTTAGGGTCACTGCCAGTAACAATGCGCCATTCATCATCTTCCATTGCAGGGTAACATATCTTGAGTGGCATATTTGCCACAAGATCGTCCCATTTCTCCTCAATAAGGCTAAGTATTCCTTCAGCTTGGGTTGGAGTAGTTAGAGATGAAGATATGGCCCAAAGGTTGCCAAGAGAGAAGAACCTAAAATCCATGTGAGCTGGCTGCAGATTTCCAATAAGATAACCCCCTTTCTCAGGAACCCAATCAACAAGCCAGGAAGGGATTTGCTCGGGATAAATGTTGAATTTGTTGGTCGCATCATGTGAGTATTCTTCTGTCTTGTATCTGTAGATCTCATTTATCTTCTTCATATCGACCCAGTAGTATTCCCTAATGTGAAAAGACAACGCACTGAGCCTGTTGTTGATGGCTTGGAGGAGGTGTTTTGAGCCATCGTTCATAACAATCATTTCCCTTGAGCATCTTAAAGCAGAATAGAACAAAGCCTGAGAGACAAGTAAAGCTTCATGAGTAAAGAGAGTCTACATCAGTTAGAGAATCTAGGTTTAAAGTAGCAGCACTCTTTGAACATGATATTGCATTCAGTAAAAGTATTGGTTCCTTCATCGCATTTTTTTAAATTAAAATACTAGAAGTCATAAACCATTCTAAAATTTAACAATAGACTCATTACCCACAAGTAAACTTAAAGTATAGAGCTGATCACAATTTTCAGGAAAGACCAAACTGCGCGCATTTGAATATTAACTTGTTCAAATTCAACTTACTTGAATCTCAAGAGGATGCCCATGTATTCCCATCCTCCTGTCTATCATGCATGATCCGTCTGTGACCAGTAGTGTGGGAAACATGTCGAACCCATCAGTCAAACACAAACTCAAGATCAGTTTAATCCCGGTTTGCACATCCACTCTTTCTTGCAATGAATAGTCGCCTGTAAACTTGCAGTACGCTCTTAATAAGATAATCCACCAAAGTCCTGCAATAGTTTAGGTTAAATAAGGTTAAAGCTGCAGGAGATTTCAGAGTCTTTTACTGTTTAATATTTCTGCACGCAAGAGAAAGATGGAAATGTACCAGAATCAACTGGAGCTACACGGCCAATAGCTGATTCACCAAAGTCAGGATCCAGAACCTCCTCGAATGCTTCGTTGTTTTCATCAAGTGGAACGGTCTTTATCTTAAAACTAGCTGGCATCAAGCCTTGCCCAGGGCTGTAACAGTCAACAGTTTTCTCCCAGCTCTGACCATCAAATAAAGGAGAGAGATCAGTGAATGAAGAATCAAATAGATTCAAGCGTCAGTTAGCAAGCTTAAGTTAACAAACAGTTGCGATTAAGTTCACAGACCGATTTCAATTTGTAGTTTATTTTATTACTCCCTCCGGTTCATATTAATGGACTCTACTTTGTCTAGATTTGTATGAATCTAGTTAAGTTTTTGGACTAGATGCATGTGTATCTAGACAAAGTTGAGTCATTTAATATGAACCGGAGGGAGTAACTATTTATGGTAAATGTGAGTGCCGTGTTAATAATTACATGGCACTTTATATAAACCATTCGATTTTTGCTATCTGATCTGGTTTCGTTACATCAATGGTAATATTGCTTACAGACACCTATACGAATTGAATTCAGTACGAGATGTCCTTATAATTTATGACACGGATTTGGCAAAGAATCTCCCTAGCACAATTCATCTGATCAATTACCCACCACCACCAGTAAGCAGAAGTCTTTAGGACTGACAAGGAGCCTGTTTGTTTCTGAAAACAATGGTGAAGGAGAATCTCTTCATCTTTAGAGGGCACAGTGGCCAAAAGCCCATGAGTAACTAACTATTTGGAAGTGTTCTAAAGGAGATACGACAGGCAGGCAGACGGGTGATTCCAGTTAGGGTTACCCGACTGACTAGGAGCCCATTTGAACACCGCACCTTGATAGAATAGACACTGTTCCACTAGACTAGGCCATATACAAGCAACGGCTGCATATGAACCACAAATTTGTCGGTTATGAGGCCGATTGGGGCCGCATAGTCGCTACCATGTGGGTGGCGAAAACAAGTACTGCTTACCTCTTCAGAGAACCTTGTGTCTACTTCATCACACTATATGTGCCTAACGACAGGGACATATTAGCCTTCAAAAGGGAAATTCTTATCTCTACCTCCTCCATAGAATATACATCACAGATCTAAAAAGCACATGTTGTACGCGAACTAGTTAAGAAATTATAGTACTTGGGATCTTTCATGCCATCAAAACTCACATATGGGTTAAATTCTAACCATGCTTGCAAATTCGCTGTTCTCTTCCTAGCGTGTAGGTAACGTGCACGCAAATAAAATTAGTCACAGCGCACTGAATAGTATTTCGAATTCAAAAAAGAAAATCAACTCAAGGAAATGATCCGGATCCCAATATGCAGAGGCGCTCACCTGCAGCTGCAGGGTGTGGAGGAGGAAATTGCGGACGATGTCGGTCTCCCCGCGCATGAGGAAGGCGAGGGCGGAAGGCACAAAGTCTCTGATGAAGACCTGGTCGTAGTTGAGCATCTCCGTGCACTCCGGGTCCTCCGCCGCCACCGTGCCCACCGGGTCACCGCAGTAGCTCACCACCGCCCTCCTCAGTAGCCTCCACGCCTCCCTCTCCGTATCCGACTCCTCTCTCACGGGCGAAGCAGACGCCTGCGCTTCATCGGCCGGCGGCGCCGGCGCCGGCTCCTCGACAGGCGGGGTCTCGAGGGGGAACGAGCCCGGGAAGAGCACGCGGTCGAAGAAGGGGAGGTTCCCGGCGACGGCGGAGCGGGGATCGGAGGTGACGGGGGTGGGGGTGGTGCTCGGGTCGGACTGCGAGGTATGCGACGCCGCCGAGACGAGGAATGGGATGCGGCGGCTGTGCTGCTGGTGCTGCGGGTGGGAGCATCTCGGGAAGAGCGGCGTCGCGGAGGCCTTCGCCGCCGCCGCCGCTGAGGCGGAGGAGAGGAGTCGGTGGCGGCACGGCCTCACGGCTGCGGCGGCGGCTGCTGCGAGCCCCATCGTGGTTTGACCATTCATATGGAAACTCCGGCGAAGGACTCAGAAGCGAGATGCGGAAACCTCGTAGGGGGCTCGGCGTAAAAGGGATAGTAGAGGTGAAGGTAAGCTTTTCCAAATATGTGGTCGGCGAGGGGTTGATGGCAAAAGTGCAGGGTTCGGTACGGTTTTGTTTAGGTGGGGCGGTAGCGTAATGGACGGGTAGGTGTGGGCGAACGTTACCTTTATAGACTGCGCGGGGGTGGTTGGTGGGGCCCACCCTGTTTTTAAAGTGCATGCTTTAAATGGTTTTTCTCCCTCGCTCTCCGCCCTTTTCCCTTTTGGATAACGTTATTGCTATTGTCCTTTCGATTATTATAGGGACGTGTGAAAATATCGTCGTCAGAATTTGTGCTTTCTAAGTTTGTTGCATCTTGCTGGCAGATTAGCCATAGATGGAGGGTCCAATTTTAGGTTGCAAGGTCAGTTTACTTGTTTTGACAAACTCATTCATAATCTTTCAACTCGCCTAGTTTGTGTATACTTTTTGTTACTCCTAGATTTCCTTTATGCAGTTTCTGATATCTCCTCGTTCCTAGCATTCATATGTGCAATTTGGCTTATTAGAAAGTGATGTCTTGTGAAAATAACAACAAGATAACAAAATTGTCTGGACAAACTTCGCCACGGTGAAAACATGCCACACACATGTAAAACCTGAAGAGCATATTCATCATGATTTATTCGCGGGGTAATGAATTTGTAAAACGATAGAGAGATATGCGGAATATGTTGGATGTTGTATTGAGCCTCTCAGGCCAGTATATATCTACGGTACAGATTTGGAGGCTAAGATAGCTCTCTCCTAGAGATATGATAGATAGAGATTACAAATCCTAGACTATCTAATATACCTATATCAAATATATCTCTAAGAGCATCTCCAGCCGCGTCCCCCAAACCGCGCCGGATTGAGCGTTTGGGGGACGTGTTTTGTTCGTGCCGCCTTTGGGGGACGTCGCTCCCCAGCCGCGTCCCCCAAACATTTAAAATACTTCTTTTTAACATGGAACCATTTATCAAATATATCATATGAATAAATGTTTGCGAGGATCATTTTCAAATTAAATTACAACAAACAATAAAACAAGTAAACAAATATAATAAATAGGGCTAGATGCTAGATCAAGGTGCCACGGTATTTCCTTTGATCCTCCACAAATGCTCAACGAGATCAGCTTGAAGTTGTTCATAAACATTGATGTCACGGATCTCTGCGTGCATGACGAGAAAATCAGCAAAATCTGCAGGCAACTCATGATCAACCTCCGCAAGAGGGCCCTGACACTCATAGGGACCAACATGTGTCCTGGCATGATTCTTGCGGTCATCCTCGATGATCATGTTGTGCATGATCACACAAGCCTACATCACCTCCCACATTTGGTCGTGAGACCAGCTTAGAGCAGGGTACGGACAATGGCAAATTGTGCTTGAAGCAAATCAAATGCCCGCTCGACATCCTTCCCGCAAGCCTCCCGACGCGTAGCAAAGTGGGAATTCTTCGGACTCGATGGATTCGATATTGTTTTGACAAAAGTGGCCCATGTTGGATATATACCATCGGCTAGATAATAGCCTTTGGTATATTGGTGGCCATTGATCTCATAGTTGCATGGTGGAGCATACCCTTCCACTAGTCTGCTGAACACCGAAGACTGCTGCAACACGTTGATGTCATTGTGTGATCCCGCCATGCCAAAGAAAGAATGCCAAATCCACAGGTCATAATCTGCCACAGCTTCAAGCACCACACTGCAATATCCATGACGCCCTTTGTATATACCTTGACAAGCAAACGGCCAGTTCTTCCATGCCCAGTGCATGCAATCAATGCTTCCAAGCATTCCAGGGAATCCTCTGGCAGCATTTTGTGCCATGATCCTTGCAGTCTCTTCCTCAGTTGGCCCTCTCAAATAGTATTTGCCAAACTTTCCCACCACAACTCGACAAAACTTGTACATGCACTCAATGGCAGTAGACTCACTCATGCGAAGGTAGTCGTCCTGTGTATCGGCAGGTGCTCCGTATGCAAGCATCCTCATGGCGGCGGTGCACTTCTGAATGGACGAGAACCCGACAACGCCTACAGCGTCAAGCTTGAGCTTGAAGTAGGGGTCGAACTCTCGAATGCCGTGGAGGATATTCATGAACAGGCCCTTGCTCATCCTGTACCGGCGCCGAAAATTGTCTTCATGTGTTGCACCGTCTGCAAAGTAGTCGTTGTGCAGCATGGTATGCCCCTCCATCCTCTGCCGGGGCTTCGACTTCCTTATTCCCCGCCATGTTCCTCTGCGGCGCGGCCTCTTCCTCTTCTCCGCCTCAGCGTCAACCAAGTCCTGGAGGGATGCGATGATCAGCAAATGCTCCCGCATGTTGTCGTCGAAGGCTTGCTCGTCCTCCAGCAGCAGGGCAAGCATCTCATTGTCGCTGTCCATGGCTAAAGCAAAATCAATGGTTAAAATTACGCCGAGGCAGACGATGCAACAAACAGCGGCCAATCGCGCCTACCTGGCAAGTCGTCGAGCACCTTCTGTGTGCGGAGGTGGGGCGGATTTGACGGCGCGTTCTGGGACGCGCTGGCGAAGCGGCGGCAGCGGCACGACCGGTGGGAGCCCCAGCCGCGACGACGGTGCCGACTCTCAGCAGAGGTCAGACGCCCAAACGGCCGGGAAATCCAGCGGCGGCGGAAGGGTGGGAGGCGCGGGAAGGAAGGAGCGACGAGAAAAGAGGCGCGAACCAACGGTTTATGCAAATAGTCGCCGACATGTGGGAGCCCGCCTCGCTTTTCGTTGTGTCCGGCGTGCCACGGGCGTCCCCTGTGGGACGGGGACGGGCTCGGGGCGCCGGACACCGTATCGGGGCGCGCCGGACAAAAATGGGCTTCGGGGGACGCGGCTGGAACGGTTTTTTGGTCCGGCGCGCCGCAAATTGCTTTGGGGGATGCGGCTGGAGATGCTCTAACACTCCCCCCGTAGTCGTAGCGGTAGTGACGTGAACAACAGTAGCATCGCGGACGGTTAGACTGGAGAGAAATCGAAGGTAGGAACCAACGGGCTGACACTCCCCCACAGTCGTAGCGTGAGCGTCGTGGACGATGTCGCGTCGCGGATGCTTGGACTGTAGAATAAGACGAGGTGCTCATGCGAGGTGATAGCCCTTTGTGCCGATGTCGAGGGAGCCGAGAGCGTGGGTGCTGCAACCTTGGTCGAGGGAGCCGCGCGAGGGATTGCCGTGGTCGATGTCGTGGCCAGGTGTTGGTGTCGATGTAGCCGCAGGCGAGGTGGTTGATACGTCCCAAACGTATCTATAATTTCTTATGTTCCATGCTACTTTTATGATGATACTCACATGTTTTATACACATTATATGTCATTATTATGCATTTTCCGGCACTAACCTATTGACGAGATGCCGAAGAGCCGCTTGTTGTTTTCTGCTGTTTTTGGTTTCAGAAATCCTACAAAGGAAATATTCTCGGAATTGGACGAAATCAACGCCCAGGGTCTTATTTTTCCACGAAGCTTCGGGAAGACCGAAAGGGAAACGAAGTGGGGCGACGGGGCGCCGACACTATAGGGCCGCGCGGCCAAGGGGGGGGCGCCGCCCTATGGTGTGGCCCCCTGTCAGCCCTCCGACTCCGCCTTTCCGCCTACTTAAAGCCTTCGTCGCGAAAACCCCAGTACCGAGAGCCACGATACGGAAAACCTTCCAGAGACGCCGCCGCCGCCAATCCCATCTCGGGGATTCAGGAGATCGCCTCCGGCACCCTACCGGAGAGGGGAATCATCTCCCGGAGGGCTCTTCATCGCCATGATCGCCTTCGGATCGATGTGTGAGTAGTTCACCCCTGGACTATGGGTCCATAGCAGTAGCTAGATGGTTCTCTTCTCCTCATTGTGCTATCATGTTAGATCTTGTGAGCTGCCTATCATGATCAAGATCATCTATTTGTAATGCTACATGTTGTGTTTGTTGAGATCCGATGAATATTGAATACTATGTCAAGTTGATTATCAATCTATCATATATGTTGTTTATGTTCTTGCATGCTCTCCGTTGCTAGTAGAGGCTCGGCCAAGTTGATACTTGTGACTCCAAGAGGGATTATTTATGCTCGATAGTGGGTTCATGCCTCCATTGAATCCGGGATCGATGACGTAAAGTTCTAAGGTTGTGGATGTGTCGTTGCCACTAGGGATAAAACATCGATGCTTTGTCTAAGGATATTTGTGTTGATTACATTACGCACCATACTTAATGCAATTGTCTCGTTGTTTGCAACTTAATACCGGAAGGGGTTCGGATGATAACCTCGAAGGTGGACTTTTTAGGCATAGATGCATGCCGGATAGCGGTCTATGTACTTTGTCGTAATGCCCCGATTAAATCTCATAGTACTCATCATGATATATGTATGTGCATTGTTATGCCTTCTTTATTTGTCAATTGCCCAACCGTAATTTGTTCACCCAACATGCGTTTATCTTATCGGAGAGACACCACTAGTGAACCGTGGACCCCGGTCCATTCTTTACATCCGAAATACAATCTACCGCAATACTTGTTCTTTACTCGTTCTTCGCAAACAAACATCATCTTCCACACTATACATCTAATCCTTTGTTTTCAGCAAGCCGGTGAGATTGACAACCTCACTCGTTACGTTGGGGCAAAGTACTTTGATTGTGTTGTGCAAGTTCCACGTTGGCGTCGGAATCCCCGGTGTTGCGCCGCACTACACTCCGCCACCAACAACCTTCACGTGTTCCTTGACTCCTACTGGTTCGATAACCTTGGTTTCTTACTGAGGGAAAACTTGTCGCTGTACGCATCACACCTTCCTCTTGGGGTTCCCAACGGACGTGTGTATTACACGCCATCAAGACAGTTTTCTGGCGCCGTTGCCGGGGATCTGAAGAAAAGTTACACCACAAAGATTTCTAACTCCCACGTCAACTACACGCCAGCAACAGTTTTCTGGCGCCGTTGCCGGGGAGATCAAGACACGCTGCAAGGGGAGTCTCCCACATCCAATCTCTTTACTTTGTTTTTGTCTTGCTTTACTTTACTTTATTTACTTCTTTGTTTGCTCTTTATATCAAAAATACAAAAAAATTAGTTGCTAGTTTTACTTTATTTACTATCTTGTTCTCCATATTGAAAACACACAAAAAATTAGTTACTTGCATTTACTTTATTTTATTATCATGACTAGTCCTGTAGTTGTTACTCTATCACCTGAGGAATCGATCTTCACTTTTAAACAAGGTGGTGAAGAGAGTTTTAAAGAAGCTTGGTCTAGAATTTTTGATTCTTATAGTAAAACTGAACCTAAAATGACCCTAAGTTTGCTTCTTAGTAACTTTTATTTTGGGCTTATTCTTCGCTATAGTTATGCCTTGGATGCTGTAGTGGGAGGAGATTTCCTTCACTGTGATGGGGATCAAGCTTTTAATGCCATAAAAAAATTGGTTACATCATCTAGCTCCGCTAATAATTTTGTTCCATCTCTTGTTAGTATTTATAATAGATTGAACACTCTTGAGACAAATGTATCTTGCTTAAAAGAAGGGTATAGTCGGATTCGTGAGCATTTTGATTATGTTCCAATAAACTCTGAACCTTCAATGTGGGACCCTACTATTAAAGTTACTATTGATGGTAAAAAATTTAATGCCCGTTGTGATATTACGACTGAATTTTGCCTTATGCCTGCAAGTATTTATGAATCTTTGACACTTTGGGGACTTACTGAAGGTGGAGAAGGAATAACTCTTACTGATAACTCTGTTATAATTCCTAAGGGAATAGCTGAAGGAGTATTCAGAACCCTTCTTGGAAGAACGGTATCCACTGATTATCTCGTTATTGAATGTGTAGGGACAGGACAAATCACACTTGGAAGATCCCTGCTGAAACTCTTGGGAGCAATCATAGATGTGGGGAAAGGCACTCTAAATTCCTCGATACCTGGATGCGGGCACATATTCCCTAAACCAAAGAGTAAGAATAAGAGTAAGAAAGGTAGGCGCAATACCCCTGGTAAGAATGTCAATGCTTCGTCACTTGATAATACTTGATTCACACTTTCTGCGCCTAGCTGAAAAGCGTTAAAGAAAAGCGCTTATGGGAGACAACCCATTATTTTACTTCTGCACTTTTATTTTATATTCGAGTCTTGGAAGTTGTTACTACTGTAGCAACCTCTCCTTATCTTTATTTTATTGCATTGTTGTGCCAAGTAAAGTCTTTGATAGTAAAGTCAATACTAGATTTGGATTACTGCGCAGAAACAGATTTCTTGCTGTCACGAAATTGAGCCGCCCCTGCTGTAGAAAATTTAGAAAAATCTGCCAATTTACGTGCGTGATCCTCAGATATGTACGCAACTTTCATTCAATTTGGGCATTTTCATCTGAGCAAGTTAAGTGCCCCTGAAAAATTCGTCTTTACGGACTGTTCTGTTTTGACAGATTCTACCTTTTATTTCGCATTGCCTGTTTTGCTATGTTTGATGGATTTCTTTGTTCCATTAACTTTCAGTAGCTTTGTGCAATGTCCAGAAGTGTTAAGAATGATTATGTCACCTCTGAATATATGAATTTTCAATTATGCACTAACCCTCTAATGAGTTTATTTCGAGTTTGGTGTGGAGGAAGTTTTCAAGGGTCAAGAGAGGAGGATGATACAATATGATCAAGAAGAGTGAAAAGTCTAAGCTTGGGGATGCCCCCTGGTTCATCCCCGCATATTTTAAGAAGACTCAAGCATCTAAGCTTGGGGATGCCCAAGGCATCCCTTCTTCATCGACAACTTATCGGGTCACCTCTAGTGAAACTATATTTTTATTCCGTCACATCTTATGTGCTTTACTTGGAGCGTCTGTTTGTTTTTGTTTTTGTTTTTGTTTGAATAAAATCGGATCCTAGCATTCTTTGTTTGGGAGAGAGACACGCTCCATTGTTTCGTATGAACACATATGTTCTTAGCTTTACTCTTAATGTTCATGGCGAAGGTTGAAACTGCTTCGTTCATTGTTATATGGTTGGAAACAGAAAATGCTGCATGTGGTAAATTGGTATAATGTCTTGAATAATTTGATACTTGGCAATTGTTGTGCTCATATAGATCATGTTTAAGCTCTTGCATCATGTACTTTGCACCTATTAATGAAGAACTACATAGAGCTTGTTAAAATTTGGTTTGCATGATTGGTCTCTAGAGTCTAGATATTTTCTGGTTAAGGTGTTTGAACAACAAGGAGACGATGTAAAGTCTTATAATGCTTACAATATGTTCATATGTGAGCTTTGCTGTACCATTTTATACTTGAGTTTGCTTCAAACAACCTTGCTAGCCTACCCTTGTATTGAGAGGAATTCTTCTCGTGCATCCAAATACTTGAGCCAAAAACTATGCCAATTGTGTCCACCATACCTACCTACTACATGGTATTTCTCTGCCATTCCAAAGTAAATTACTTGAGTGCTACCTTTAAAATTCTATCCTTTGTCTTTGCAATATATAGCTCATGGGAAAAATAGCCTTAAAAACTATTGTGGTGAAGAATATGTAGCTATGTATCTTATTTCTTAATAAGTTTCTTGTTGAGCGGTAACCATGTTTCTGGGGACACCATCAACTTTTACACCTTTGTTGAATATCATGTGAGTTGCTATGCATGTTCGTCTTGTCTGAAGTAAGGGAGATTTTCATGATCAAATGGTTTGAGTATGCATATTGTTAGAGAAGAACATTGGGCCGCTAACTAAAGCCATGATCCATGGTGGAAGTTTCAGTTTGGACAATTAATCCTCAATCTCTTATGAGAATATTATTTGTTGTTGAATGCTTATGCATTAAAGAGGAGTCCATTATTTGTTGTCTATGTTGTCCCGGTATGGATGTCTAAGTTGAGAATAATCAAAAGCGAGAAATCCAATGCGAGCTTTCTCCTTAGACCTTTGTACAGAGCGGCATAGAGGTACCCCTTTGTGACACTTGGTTGAAACATATGCTATGCAATGATAATCCATGTTAATCCAAGCTAATTAGGACAAGGTGCGAGCACTATTGGTATACTATGCATGAGGCTTGCAACTTATAGGATATCTTATACATAACACATATGATTTATTACTACCGTTGACAAAATTGTTTCTATGTTTTCAAAATGAAAAGCTCTAGCACAAATATAGTAATCCATGCTTCCCTCCGCGAAGGGCCATTCTTCTACTTTATTGTTGAGTCAGTTTACCTATTCTTTCTATCTTAGAAGCAAACACTTGTATCAACCGTGTGCATTGATTCTTACATGTTTACCTATTGCACTTGTTATATTACTTTGTGTTGACAATTATCCATGAGATAAATATGTTGAAGTTGAAAGCAACCGCTGAAACTTATATCTTCCTTTGTGTTGCTTCAAAGCTTTCTACTAAGAATCTATTGCTTTATGAGTTAACTCTTATGCAAGTCTTATTGATGCTTGTCTTGAAAGTACTATTCATGAAAAGTTTTTGCTGTATGATTCATTTGTTTACTCATTGTCTTCACCATTGCTTCGAATCGCTGCATTCATCTCATATGCTTTACAATAGTATTGATCAAGATTATGATAGCATGTCACTTCAGAAATTATCCTTGTTATCGTTTACCTACTCGAGGGCGAGTAGGAACTAAGCTTGGGGATGCTTGATACGTCTCAAACGTATCTGTAATTTCTTATGTTCCATGCTACTTTTATGATGATACTCACATGTTTTATACACATTATATGTCATTATTATGCATTTTCCGGCACTAACCTATTGACGAGGTGCCGAAGAGTCAGTTGTTGTTTTTTGCTGTTTTTGGTTTCAGAAATCCTACAAAGGAAATATTCTCGGAATTGGACGAAATCAACGCCCAGGGTCTTATTTTTCCACGAAGCTTCCGGAAGACCGAAAGGGAAACGGAGTGGGGCGACGGGGCGCCGACCCCATAGGGCCGCACGGCCAAGGGGGGCCCGCGCCGCCCTATGGTGTGGCCCCCCTGTCAGCCCTCCGACTCCGCCCTTCCGCCTACTTAAAGCCTTCATCGCGAAAACCCCAGTACCGAGAGCCACGATACGGAAAACCTTCCAGAGACGCCGCCGCCGCCAATCCCATCTCGGGGGATTCAGAGATCGCCTCCGGCACCCCTGCCGGAGAGGGGAATCATCTCCCGGAGGGCTCTTCATCGCCATGATCGCCTCCGGATCGATGTGTGAGTAGTTCACCCCCGGACTATGGGTCCATAGCAGTAGCTAGATGGTTGTCTTCTCCTCATTGTGCTATCATGTTAGATCTTGTGAGCTGCCTATCATGATCAAGATCATCTATTTGTAATGCTACATGTTGTGTTTGTTGGGATCCGATGAATATTGAATACTATGTCAAGTTGATTATCAATCTATCATATATGTTGTTTATGTTCTTGCATGCTCTCCGTTGCTAGTAGAGGCTCTGGCCAAGTTGATACTTGTGACTCCAAGAGGGAGTATTTATGCTCGATAGTGGATTCATGCCTCCATTGAATCTGGGACGGTGACAGAATGTTCTAAGGTTGTGGATGTGCTGTTGCCACTAGGGATAAAACATCGATGCTTTGTCTAAGGATATTTGTGTTGATTACATTACACACCATACTTAATGCAATTGTCTATTGTTTGCAACTTGATACTGGAAGGGGTTCGGATGATAACCTGAAGGTGGACTTTTTAGGCATAGATGCATGTTGGATAGCGGTCTATGTACTTTGTCGTAATGCCCTGATTAAATCTCATAGTACTCATCATGATATATGTATGTGCATTGTTATGCCTTCTTTATTTGTCAATTTCCCAACTGTAATTTGTTCACCCAACATGCGTTTATCTTATCGAAGAGACACCACTAGTGAACTCGTGGACCCCGGTCCATTCTTTACATCCGAAATACAATCTACTCGCAATACTTGTTCTTTACTCGTTCTTCGCAAACAAACATCATCTTCCACACTATACATCTAATCCTTTGTTTTCAGCAAGCCGGTGAGATTGACAACCTCACTGTTACGTTGGGGCAAAGTACTTTGATTGTGTTGTGCAGGTTCCACGTTGGCGCCGGAATCCCTAGTGTTGCGCCGCACTACACTCCGCCACCAACAACCTTCACGTGTTCCTTGACTCCTACTGGTTCGATAACCTTGGTTTCTTACTGAGGGAAAACTTGTCGCTGTACGCATCACACCTTCCTCTTGGGGTTCCCAACGGACGTGTGTATTACACACCATCAGTGGTGTGCGAGGAGAGTGACGGAGACGCGCCGAGGAAGTCGTGGTGATGGTCGATGCCGAAGTCGATGTAGTCCGAGCCATCGAGGACGAAGTGCAACCATAGTTTTGCCAGAACCAGGCGCACGTCGGGGATGAAGGCATACTCTGGTTTTGCCAGAACCGAGTACGCATAGAAGAACTCGGCGGTGAAGCGGTCGAGGCAGTCGTAGAGGCAATGTCGATGAAGACGTCATCGAAGCCGATGAAGACGAGGCGTCGGTCCGAGCTTGCCAGGCCCAGGGACGCGTCGGGGACGAAGGCACGGACCTGTCTTGCCAGTACCGGGGGTGTGGGGGCAGGGAACAATACAAAATGTGCGCCATGTCGGAGTAGACTAGCAGAGGAGGTATTGACGACCGGTGTCGGCGTAGAGGAGCAGGTGGCGTAGTCGGGGAAGAGGCGAGGACGCTGGCGGCAAAGTTGTAGTGTACGAAGACGTAGAAGGAGGCTAACCCATCGGTGACCTGGGGTGGTCATGTTGGATGCCTAGACGGGCGTTGCGGTGGTCGGCGAGCCCATCGTGACCTGGAGTGGTTGCCGAGCCCAGTGGCGACCTCGGGTGGAGGCGCGGTGGCGGTACACGAAGGGTGTGTTTGGTAGCCCGGTCCAACTCAAAATATATCTCTCTTGTCATACAAGCTTACCCTAGCTAAGTTGAGCACAGATTCATCACTTGTTTGGCAGCGCCGGATGTGTTAAGCTATGCTCATGTGGGATGGTGTTTGGTACAATTTGTGCTGAAGTGAGCATGTCTCATAGCAGTTTTACAAAACGGTCCAGTTTTTTAGCAAAAAAGCCCTGGAACAAAGAGAGAGAAAAGCAATCGGGCCCTCAACATCACATCTCCCACCATGGACGCGGTGGGCGGCGCGGTGGCCGGTGCTGGGCTGCCTTGGGCAGTGCCGGGCGGACTTGGGAGGCGGCGGGCGGCGTTGGCCGCGTGTCTGCGGAGGCACCGCAACGTTGGGGTCCGGGCAGCGGTTGGCGACCGACGAATCGCGCCGACAAGGGCGGCTGCCGGCGATCAGTAGGAGGAGGCGGCGGCCGGCGTTCAGTAGGAGGAGGCGGCGGTGGTGCTCCAGGAGGAAAAGGTCACCGGCGTCGGGCGGATGAACTCGTCCCCGTCGAGCTCGGTGGAGGAGTTCGTCCCCGTCGAGCTCCAGGCGTGGCGGCTCGTCCCCGTGGCGCTCCAGGCCGAGGAGGCCGCCGGCGCGTCGCCGTGGCGCTCCAGGCTGAGGAGGAGGAGGCAGGGGTGGCAGAGCTCGTCCCCGTGAAGCTGCAGGCGCGGCGTCTCCGCCTTGTTCCCGTGGCTCTCCAGGCTGAGGAGGCCTCCCGTTTGGGGGGAATGAGGAGAGGGGTGGGGGTCTGGGGGTAGCTCGCGTGTGGGGCCAAACTAGCTACAGTACCTTGCGGGATGAGGCCAAACTAGCTACAGTACCTTGCGGGATGACGAAGACCATGCACGGACGGAGGCGACCCGCGCCGAACGGGCGGCGCTGTGGTGGCCTCGGACGTCGATGCGCGGGGACGGCGAAGGTGACCGCGTGCGGCGACGCCATGGCCCGAGGGGGCGGCGTAGCTGTAGGACGCGAGTCGGTGCAGCGGCGGGACGCCACCAGCGACGTACACGCCTCGGAAGGCGCGTCGTTGGCTAGCAGCGTGGACCAAAGGTGGCGGCGCTGCAGCCCGAATGGGCGACGCAACGGCAACCCGATGCTCAATCGGTGGTAGGCGCGTGCTCGGGGACGTGCTTGACGGAGACGTGTGCGGGTCCGATTGATCAGACCGACGGCAGCGCTACACGTGCCGTGGCGTGGACTACGCGCCGCAGATCGGAGTCGTTGGCGACGTTGTCGGTGATGTCCCGGGCGATGACGGCGAAGACGAACCGGCGATGGAGACCATGCAAGTGAAGGCGATCGGCTGCGACGCAAACAGCGTCCCATGTGCATCGCGTGCAGCCATGCCCCACGGTAGATGGAGGCGGGCCGGCCGAGGCTGTGGTGACCCTGCATACCACTGCATGTTGTAGTATGCCAGTCGTTGATATAACATTCACGAAGTACCATTCCGCAAATATTACATCCCTCAGAGTAGTACAACAGAACATAGCAGGTCCATAACTCATTCACTTATTATTACAAGCATAGTACACATATCGTCTCGGAGCTCCTCTTGGGTCCTAAGAGGGATACTCCTGGGTTCAAGGCGAACCCAACTTAGCTTACAATATAGAAGTCTCATTAAGTTATACATTTATTCTCTCGAGCAGCTAATTATTAAGAGTTCGGGCTGCTCGGTTACTACTACTACTGGATGTCTCTAGGCTTGATCTCCTCCGGGAGCCTCCCCGGATCCGTAGACGATGAGGTAGTCTACACCTTCTATACCTCCAGAGAGGTCTGGTTCTTCATAGCCGATGATCTCGGCTCCTTCATTGTTGTCGAAGTCCTCCTCCAGACGATTCAGACAATCTAAGCATGGGATTTAAGAGTGGTATGAGTACGAGCGTACTCAACAAGTTCATTTTAGATAAGAAGTGTTTAATGCTCTAGCTACGATATTAGACCGTAAAGTCTAATACCAATGCAAGTTTTGATAAACATTTCTTCAAGAGATTGCTTTTATTCCAAAGAGCTATGTCCGTCACCTTCACCGGTTTACTAGAACTTCATGGAGCTCCTTTCCGGCTGCGTTCGTAGTTCCATATCCCGGAACAGGGAGTGACAGGTCACGGTTCTTTACACTCGCAGAGGTGTGTTGCTTTACCCATAAGAGATCTTAACCTTGGTGCCAACCGGGCAGCTTTCCCGTCCACACTTCCTTCGGTGTGAGGCCCGGTATAAGGTCTAGCCAATCATGTTCCTCCGCTACCTCGAGCACCCACCCTTTGTTGCATGCCCCGACCCTGGGTCCTCGCCGGTCCCATTATTCCCACTCACGGGTGGACCCCGACCACGACGACGGCTTGGGATCGAACCAAACTCCTTCGCCGGTAGCCGCAACCCATCATAGACCGCAATACCGTGGGGACTTAAGGCCTCCCCACCCAACCGCTTGCACTTCGAGCGACAAGTGTCTACGCGACTATGCCGTGGGGACTTAAGGCTTCCCGACCAACCGCTTGCCCCGACAGATACAAGTGTCTACGGTAAAGCGCATCCGTTGATGAACGAGAGGTGGAAACACTTTTGACTACTCCGTCCCACTCCGGATCTTATGGTTAACACGGGTATTACGACACAAGAATCACTGGCGACAGTTGTTGTTTAATCCTAGATGGATATAAGCCCGTGCAATGGAACCTCCACCATATCAACACAATCCATGGTTCCATTGCCCACCACATAGTCATATTCATAGTTATGAAAATAGTGGTTTTGCTTTTTATGCAATAGTGATAAACATAGTACTTTGCAAGTAATTTGGTAAAAATACTCAAATGACATGAGCAAGTGATGAACTTGCTCGAACACCGCAAAGTTTTGCAGCTTGGAAGGTGTGGACTCGACCCTTGTCCTCTCGTCTCTGAAAAATAGCATCATTGTCCGATAAGGGCAATGGTTAAAGAAGCAATTATGCATGATTCCAGTTTTAGGGTTTGTTCCCCCCTTCCGATGTCGTTATTATTTTATGAGAGGTTAATACTAAGATAGATTTGGAGATACTCTGTTTAGGGTAAATACAACCTTCAAATATTGTCAAGGTGTTTTGAAAGTCCAATTGCATTAATGGACTTATTTTCATTATTGAAAATAATATGTGTGATTTAATTCATTAATTAAATCCTCAAAATAGGACTTATTCTTAATTGTCTTCAAAAATTCTCTTTGATATTTTATTTAAATAGAGAATTTTCTCGATGATCCTTTTTCATATTTTTAATTTATTTTTAAGAGCTTTTATCAGTTTTCTATTGAATTTCAAAGTTTCATGTTTTTATTGAATTGTGAAAAGTCATTTTTGCCCTCGGCTCCACTCGTCTGTGCAACCCAGTGGGTTAGGTCGAACCGACCGGCCTGGTCCGGCTCGACCAGCCCCACTTCTCTCTCTCTCCCTCTCACGCGCGACCAATCCCTAACCCTAGCCCGCTCTGGCGACCCGCGTCGCCTCCGCCGTCGCCGCTTGATTCCGGCGAGATTCGCCGGACCTGGCCCCCGCCATGGTGCGCAATCGACGCGCCACACGACGGCGGTCAATCCTATCCGCGTCGATCTGACGCGGGCGACCTGCTGCTCTCGGCCTCGTCCCCGTCCCGGTGCTAGGGTTACGGGATCCGCTCGATCCCGCCGTTCCTCGGCGCTCCCGGTGCTTGGACTCCGCCCGGCTTCGCCGCCGTGGTGCGGGTGGTGTCGTGGTGCCGCCATGGCCTGGCTTGGCTTGGCGCCGCCGCGCTCTGGCGTGTGCCGCCGTGGCCGCCATGGCCGTGCCTATCTGCTCGACCACGGTAAGTGTGCCACTCCTTCTTCTCCTTTGTGTTCTATTTCTTCTCCTCCTAGCTTGAGATGTGGCTACTCCCCTTCGTGGAGAGACCATCTCGTGCTGCTGCTATTGCTTTACTAGCTGATGTTGCTGTGCTTGCTGTTGCGATGCTTGCTGTTGCGATGCTTGCTGTTGCTGTGCGCATGCTGCTAGGCTTCTCGCTGCTATCCTGGATGCTAGCTACTGCTGCTCTACTGCTAAGCATCTGTCGCCGCCGTGCTATTACCATGGCCACAGCCTACCGTATCCACACTTGTGCTTGTGCTTGTGCTTCTCTCGTGCCTCTCGTTCTTGATGCTATTCTTGCCAATTGTTCAAGTGTATTCATATGTATTGCCCCGACTTGATTGCAAGATGCAATCCTTGCAAGTTTGCAAGAGCCAGTGCCTTTGGTGCTATTCAGTGTGCTACAATTCATAGACATGCTCCCTTGAGCATGCCTGTGGGCTAAACAACACCATCCCTTGATGGTGTGCTTCTGCATATAATTATAAGTCATATTTATGATTATCTGCTTTACTATTGTTCCTGTTCTGTGGCTGATTCACTTGTCTGACATTTGTTGGTGCTATAATTGATGTTTAACATACTGTAGCATGCTCTTGCCTCACTGTGGTTCACTCTGGTGCTCATCCAGTGCTGTTTGTGCTACATACAGGCTTAGCCTGTGTGTGCTGTTGCTGGCTCAAGCATCATCTGATGCTTGCAGTGAGCCTTTGGTTCACTGACAAGATGTTGGTGCTTTTGTTACTGGACTATTTCATTTATCTGTCATACCTTGTTTTACTAGATGGGTAAATGATGTGAACTAATTAACAGTGATGATCATATGGATGAATTGGATGTAGCTAGAGGGATGCCAACATCTGTTGGGTACCCTAGCTCTTACTGAACCCTCTTGGGTAATGATGTGATGGCTGGAATTGTTGGTCATGGGTTGAGGTGGCCTTGATGTACCACTTGGTGCTATCATGGTAGCTCCCCCTTCTCTGTAACTTGTTGTGGTGGATTGTTGCTTACTGGCCTTACCATATTTGGTTGCCAGATGCTTTTGATGTTGACAAACCTGGATAGACACATGATAGTCTATCATGTCTGATGGCTTAGATAGCTATAGGTTGTCAAGTGAACTTGGTAGCTAGCCAGGGTTTTGAATCCATGTTGGATTTCTCTCGTTGTGTCCCTGTGTGGACACAACCAATGTTCCCTGGATGATCTCTACTGGCTGTTCTCTATGTTTGCTTGAACCAAATGACTAGATAGCCATATGATGACACAAACATAGGATATCTACCCTTTTTGTGTGCTGGAGATCATGTCTGTGCAATATATGAACAGAACCATTTGGGCTGTTCATGATCATATGTATACCTCACTCCAGTCTCCTAGAAATAGTGTGTTGGTGTAGAGGATTGCTTCAGACAATGAATTGGTGCTTGCCCTCGCTCCTCCTTGTGCTTGTGATCTTGGTTTGATTCTATGGTGAATTTGGATGATAGAACAGAGCAGTTGTCGCTTCTTCCTGTTCTAGTGCTTTTGATTTCTGGTGACTTACCCTGTGAAGATGCTTGGTCGATGATTGAGCTAGGTTTACTGTTGGAGAGGGTTTTATATGGTTGGCATTTGTTTCCCTGGTCGACAGCTCCACCTTTCCCTTTGGTGACTCACTGTGTGTGTGTGCTGCATGCACACAGCCATGTGAGCAGGCTGTGTGTGTGTGTCCGCCGATGCTCGCACTTGGCCGTGAGAGTGGATCAGCTCGGCAGCCTTGATCATATCCTCTCCCGATTCAATTTTTTAGCTAACCCGCCAATTGGCATTGCCACTTGGCATAATGTTCTATTTGTGTGGTTTGTATGCGTGGATCATGAAATTGATCAAGATGAAGATCTTCAAGCTCAAGATTAACTTGAAGCTTAGAATTTGTTTTTCTTGCTTGTAATTTTCTTTTTCTTTTTCTATTTAAGCAATTCTTGTAATGTATTGTAATTCCATAATTCAATTCTGAATATTGTAAAGACAATGTATTATGTGTGTGATTATCAATAAAGCTCAAGTTTTCCTCAATGAGCTTTACTTTATTGTTGTGTGATTTATAATTCTTGATTAAGGCTAATTGTTTATTAAATCATCTCAAGTTTGAATAATGTGATATTCATTTGATGTTTGAATTTGAAATTCAAATTCAAACTTGGATTGAATTCAATCATACTACTTAATTTGGAATTCAATCATGCAACTTAAGTTTGTGATGCAAACTCTCCCTCTCTTCTCAAAACCCTAGTTTAGTTGAATAAGGAACAGGTTTGTCGCACTCTCGAAACCCTAACCCCGTAAGGTGTCAAGAGAGAAACTTGTCCCCCTTCGATGCAGCTTTTGTTTAAAAGCGCGAAATTTCCCTGAATTTGCAATGCAATGCACATCCCTTTCTTAAATCTACCCCTCGATCGTCTCTAAACCTCGGGACATTACAGCCTTCCCCCTTAAAGAAAACTTCGTCCCGAAGTTGTGGTTGTAATACCTGAAAAGTTCGGGGTATGTTTTCCTCAGGTCTTCCTCTTTTTCCCAGGTAGCTTCCCTCTCGGGATGATGCTTCCATTGTATCTTGCAGTACTTTATCGCTCGATTTCTGAGTTGTTTCCAGTTTTCCTCGAGAATCTTCGCTGGCTTCTCGATGTATGTCAAATCTGGTTGTAACTCAAGTTCTTCATGTGATACTGGCTCATCTGGGGTCTTCAAACACTTTCTGAGTTGCGACACATGGAATACGTTGTGAACCCGAGATAGCCTTCCCGGTAGCTCCAATTCAAAAGCTAACCCTCGGTTTTGACTCAGAATCTTGAAAGGTCCGATGTACCTAGGGCTTAACTTTCCCTTTACTCCAAATCTCTGAAGTCCTTTCATCGGGCTCACCTTGAGATATACCATGTCTCCAACTTGTGGCTCCCATGTTCTTCTCTTTTGATCGGCATAACTCTTCTGTCGGCTTTGGGCGATCTTGAGCCTATCTCTTATAATGTCAATGATTTGTTGCTTTTCCTTGACATAATCAGGATTAAACTCCTTGCTTGCTCCAGCTTCATACCAACATATGGGTGATCTACACTTCCTTCCATACAAAGCTTCAAATGGTGCCATCTTGATGCTGCTTTGATAGCTATTATTGTATGAAAACTCTGCTAGTGGTAAGTGCTCCTCCCATGATCCTCCGAAGTCTAGGGCACAAGCCCTAAGCATATCTTCTAAGATCTGGTTAGTTCTCTCCGTTTGTCCACCTGTCTGAGGATGATAGGCGGTACTATAGTCCAACTTGGATCCTAAAGCTTCGTGTAGTTGCTTCCGTAATGTCGATGTGAACACGGATCCTCGATCCGACACGATCTTCTTGGGCACTCCATGCTTACTCACGATCTCTTTGATGTAAAGATCGATGAGTTTCTCTCCTTTATCCTGCTGATTTACTGCTAAAAAGTGTGCACTCTTCGTCAACCGGTCCACGATTACCCATATCATGTCCTTCTTTTTATTTTTCATGGGTAGTCCGGTGATGAAATCCATTCCTATCTCCTCCCATTTCCATTCTGGAATGGGTAAAGGTTGTAACTTTCCCCGCCGGACTTTGGTGTTCAGCCTTCACCCTTTGGCGGTATGGCATTCCGCCACATATTGTGCTATCTCTCTCTTCATATTATTCCACCGTAATAACTCCTTTAGATCCATGTACATCTTTGTACTTCCCGGATGAATGGAGTATGGTGTTTGATGGGCTTCCCGGAGTATTACTTCCTTGATTTCAGCAATATCCGGAACACAAATTCTCTTCTCGGAACCATAATGATCCAGCTTCTCCACGGTGAAATTCCGATGGTCTTCCTTCATCTATTCTTCTCATCTCCTCCACGATGAATGGATCGTCCAACTCGACCCATCATTATCTCATTCTTCAAGTTAACATTCAACTCATCGGCTACTTGCAAAGCCGATAGTCCCTCATGAGCTTCCTTCTCCCAAAGTTGTATTTGGGCTTGACTTATTTCCTTCCTCAACTCCGGTGATATTTCTTGTTCCACTCCGCCGGTGCTCTTCCTACTCAAGGCATCTGCTACAACATTGGCCTTTCCGGGAGTGTAATTGATGGTCAAATCATAATCCTTGATCAATTCTAGCCATCTTTTCTGCCTCATGTTGAGTTCCTTCTGAGTGAAGAAATATTTGAGACTCTTATGATCTGTATAGAGCTCACACTTAGCTCCATAAAGGAAATGTCTCCATGTTTTGAGTGCAAATACAACTGCTGCTAGCTCTAAATCATGTGTTGGATAATTCACTTCATGAGGTCCGAGTTGCCTCGATCCATAAGATATCACTTTCCGATCTTGCATGAGTACGCAACCCAATCCATGCTTGGATGCGTCACGAGTACACGGTGTAATCCTTGCCAACTTCCGGAACTCGCTAACACCGGTGCCGTGGTGAGTTTCTCCTTCAGAGTTTGAAAACTCTTCTCACACTCCTCCGACCACACGAATGGTGTGTTCTTTCTTAATAGCTTCGTCATTGGTCCCGCTATCTTGGAGAATCCTTCAATGAATCTCCGATAATATCCTCGCCATTCCGAGGAATCCTCGGATTTCCTTGACGGTCTTGGGTGCTTCCCATTCTAGAACCGCTGCTACCTTGCTCGGGTTAACAGCCTATTCCATCTTTACTAATGACATGACCTAGAAATTCCACTTGATCTAGCCAAAATTCACACTTGCTAAATTTGGCATAGAGTTGGTGTTCTCTTAGTGTTTGCAACACTAATCTCAAATGTTCAGCATGTTCGGCCTTGTTCTTGGAATAGATCAAGATATCATCAATGAATACGATGACAAATTTGTCTTGATATGGCATGAAAATCTTATTCATGAGATTCATGAATATTGCTGGGGCATTGGTTAATCCAAAAGGCACTACAAGGTATTCATGATGACCATACCTTGAAACAAATGCAGTTTTTGGAACGTCTTCCTTCTTGATCTTTATCTGGTGATAACCGGATCTTAGATCAATTTTGGAAAAGACTCCTGCGCCTCTTACTTGATCGAATAGATCTTGTATTCTTGGAAGTGGATACTTGTTCTTGATGGTCACATTGTTCAAATTTCTGTAGTCTCCGCACATCCTTCTTCCTCCATCTCTTTTATCTACGAAGATCACAGGTGATCCCCATGGTGAAACACTTTCTTGTATGAATCCTTTCTGTTCCAAGTCATCCAGTTGCTCCTTAAGTTCTTTCAATTCCTTGGGCCCCATCTTATATGGTGCCTTAGCAATCGGAGCTGTTCCTGGAATTAGGTCGATAGTGAATTCTATCTCCCTATCTGGTGGCATACCAGGTAATTCCGCAGGAAACACATCTTGGAATTCATTTACTACAGGTATATCTTCTAATTTCACTTCCTTCATGCTGTTCAGCTGTAACTCAACTTCGATCTGAGTATGTTTGTCGCCTTGGTAGATCATTCTGCTTCCATCGGGGCTTTTCAAAGACACCGTTTTGTTCACACAGTCGATCAATGCTCCGTTAGCTTCTAACCAGTTCATACCAAGAATGACATCAATGTCCTTCATCGGTAAAATGAACAGGTCTGCGTCAAAAGCGCACTTATTGATCATAATGACTTGTTTTTGTTTGGTATGAGTTACTACTATCGTTCCCCCCGCGTAAAGTATGGTTATGGGTGTATCTAACTTAGTGCAACTAATCCCATGTTTGATGATGAATTGTTGAGAAATTAATGATGTAGTTGCACCAGTATCAAAAAGTACTTTGCCAGGATGAGTGAGTAACTGGAGCGTACCTATCACTGCCTGATCGGAGTTGACCACCTCCTCCAGACTGGTGCAGTTCAGCTTGCCGAAGGGTTTCTTATTCTTCCAGTTCCCTCCGGTGTTTCCTCCTCGGCTTCCACCTCCTCCAGACTGACCTCCTCCAGTATTTCTCTTAGGGCAGTACTTCAACCTGTGCCCCTCCTGACGACAACCAAAGCATATTATCCTTGGCTTTCTACAGTCCTTGGCAAAATGCCCTGGAAGTCCACAGCTTCGACAGACCATTGGATTGGCAGTCTGGAACGCTTGGTTCCTCCTGCTATCGTAGTAGTTTCTGTTGTTGTTGTTGTTGTTGTTGTTGTTGTTGTTGTTGTTGTTGTTGTTGTTGTTGTTGTTGTTGTTGTTGTTGTTGTTGTTGTTGTTGTTGTTGTTGTTGTTGTTGTTGTTGTTGTTGTTGTTGTTGTTGTTGTTGTTGTTGTTGTTGTTGTTGTTGTACCTTGGCTTGAAACTCAAGCCGGTATTGGGCTTGTTGCTAACAAACCTCTTAGGCTCAAACTTGGCCTTTTTCCTCTTCTCCTCCTCGCAGCTTGTTTGAAATCATCTTCCGCAGTGATGGCTACATCCACCAACTCTTGAAACTCAGTTGCTCTCATCATTCGGAGTTGTACCTTGAACTCGGGGACTTAACCCCCTCAAAAACCTCTTCTTCTTCTTGTCCTCGGTGTTGACCTCCTCAACAGCGTACCGGGACAGCTTTGAAAACTCCCTGACATAAGTCAGGATGGCCTTGTCCTTCTGCTCGAGACTTTCAAATTCCCGACGCTTCAGTTCCACAATACTTTCAGGGACATTAGATTCCCTGAACTTCCTCGTGAACTCCTCCCAGGTAAATACCTTTCCAGCTGGATAAACGGCTACGATGTTGTCCCACCATGATGCGGCAGGTCCACACAGCAGGTGGGTAGCATAACGAACCTTCTCTTGGTCGTTACATCCAACGGTATTGAGCTTTCGCTCAATATCCATAAGCCAATCTTCCGCGTCCATTGGCTCGGGCGCGTATGCGAAAGATATAGACTTGGTGTTCTGGAAGTCTGCTAAGGTGACTCCCGGATTCTCAGGTCTCTCCACCCGGTTCCGTTGCAGCAATTCTTGGAAGAATTTGTTCTCGCTGCTCCAACGTTACACGTTGTCTTTCCTCCACTAGCCGCATGTACCGAACAAAATTCCGTCGCGTCATGGGTGGTGGTGGTGGTGGAAATCGATTCCCGGCTGCTTCGTCAGCCTCTTCCTTTTGTTTTGCTTCGCGCTCCATGCGCCGCGCTTCGGTCTCCTCTCCTAACGCTCCCGACATAACCCCCTAGTTCTCGCAACACAAGATGATACTCATAATTACTCCATGCGCAAGTTTTCCGAGCTCAACTTTGTGCACGTAACTAGTCACGCAATGGAAATCAAGAAGCAAATCCAAATCATACAAAACATATACCATGTATATACATACTTAAGTGGTCTTATTACAATACTCAAGTCGATGTGAGTATGCAAACTCACTTAATAAAGTATATGTACAAATTTATACAAATATTACATACTATAATACACGTGGTACTAGTGTATTATAGCCTCGCCTCCCTTGGTGGACTCTAGTCGATCTTCACTCCCGGTACATCCCAGGCTTCCATCCGGTCGAACGTGTCGTCCTCCTGACAAAACCTGGAACATAAGGTCTCCCCGTTGGCTGGTAGTCGGAATCAGATGATGATCCTAGGGAGAAATCAGTGTTCACGAACCGATCATTCAGTGCATCATAATCCACCCATCGGGTGTACTCCCCTGTGCCTACACCATACGTATTTCCTACATTCGTATCCGACTCAACCTGTGTCGGATATCCTCCAACTTCTTCCTCATTCCATGGATAACTCTGGTGCTGGGTCGTGGCATCTTCATTCATTTCCCCGTCATAATACGCTGAGGTACTATGAGTTCCGAGTATCAGACCCCCAACGCCAACCCGTGGAGTTTTCTATCGGAGTCACGGAACGCTGATTGTTTCCGGATTCCTCTCCACCCTCATATCCTCTATAGGAACTACTAAGATAGTTCCCAGGTGTAATGGGTGTAGTTTCTCGTTCAGGGTGGTCAATACTAATATAGTCACCAGCTGAGTAAACTGGTGTGTGCACCTCATTCTCCATAGGTTCCTTCCCCTTTGTCTCCTCCTTGGGTTCAGTAAACTCCTCTAGCATTGTATCAATTGCTCCCGTCAAATGACGGTTCAACTGAAAGAACAACGATAGTAAGTTGCGGCTATTGTCCATGTATTTTGCGGCTTCCGCTGGTTTGCGTTTTGCATATTTGAAATGGTTCAGCATGGGATCATCGTCCTCCTCCATATGAGGAATGTGTGTGAATTCGGAACCCATAAGCTCTTTCGTCATATGCTCCCGAATATCGGTTATGGCTCTCATAACGGCTATATGGTAGGCTGTGTTCATAGTTCTGGCTTCCCCGCCGGCATTACTACGCTCATTCCCAAAGATTCGGGAAGTCGTAGCCCTACCCTACACTTGGCCAATACAGTACCATCATAGTACATGTATTTCTTTACTTGAATCTGGGGATCACACCCAAATTCAAGTAACATGGCTCGTAGAATATCCGCAAGTCCTCCTTGGTATTCACTCAGTGTGGAATCCATCACTTTCACGTTTCGTCCAGGACGTGAACTTGCCATGTTGGCTGTAGAAATAGAAAGAATATAAGATTAGTAATAATGCATCATAATAGAGATAATAAAGAATTATCGCACTAAAAGATATGATTGTTGTATTCTCAATTGAATATACACCATATTTTTAGAGAATTCTTTACTAGTCCTATTTGACTCCTAACGTTCGGTCCCATTTACTAGGTTCCAACCTAAGGTCAAAGCTTTTGCTCTGATACCAACTGTGGTGACCCTGCATACCACTGCATGTTGTAGTATGCCAATCGTTGATATAACATTCACGAAGTACCATTCCGCAAATATTACATCCCTCGCAGTAGTACAACGTAACATAGCAGGGTCCATAACTCATTCACTTATTATTACAAGCATCAGTACACATATTGTCTCTGGAGCTCCTCTTGGGTCCTAAGAGGGATACTCCCGGGTTCGAGGCGAACCCAACTTAGCTTACAATATAGAAGTCTCATTAAGTTATACATTTATTCTCTCGAGCAGACTAATTATTAAGAGTTCGGGCTGCTCGGCTACTACTACTACTCGGATGTCTCTAGGCTTGATCTCCTCCGGAAGCCTCCCGGATCCGTAGACGATGAGGTAGTCTACGCCTTCTATACCTCCGCAGAGGTCTGGTTCTTCATAGCCGATGATCTCGGCTCCTTCATTGTTGTCGAAGTCCTCCTCCAGACGATTCAGACAATCTAAGCATGGGATTTAAGAGTGGTATGAGTACGAGCGTACTCAACAAGTTCATTTTAGATAAGAAGTGTTTAATGCTCTAGCTACGATATTAGACCAGAAAGTCTAATACCAATGCAAGTTTTGGTAAACATTTCTTCAAGAGATTGCTTTTATTCCAAAGAGCTATGTCCGTCAGCCTTCACCGGTTTACTAGAACTTCATGGAGCTCCTTTCCGGCCGCGTTCGTAGTTCCTTATCCCGAACAGGGAGTGACAGTCACGATTCTTTACACTCTGCAGAGGTGTGTTGCTTTACCCATAAGAGATCTTAACCTTGGTGCCAACCGGGCAGCTTTCCCGTCCACACTTCCTTCGGTGTGAGGCCCGGTATAAGGTCTAGCCAATCATGTTCCTCCGCTACCTCGAACACCCACCCTTTGTTGCATGCCCCGACCCTGGGTCCTCGCCGGTCCCATTATTCCCACTCACGGGTGGACCCCGACCACGACGACAAGTTTGGGATCGAACCAAACTCCTTCGCCGGTAGCTGCAACCCATCATAGACCGCAATACCGTGGGGACTTAAGGCTTCCCCAGCCAACCGCTTGCACTTCGAGCGACAAGTGTCTACGGACTATGCCGTGGGGACTTAAGGCTTCCCCGACCAACCGCTTGTCCCGACGGATACAAGTGTCTACGGTAAAGCGCATCCGTTGATGAACGAGAGGTGGAAACACTTTTGACTACTCCGTCCCACTCCGGATCTTATGGTTAACACGGGTATTACGGCACAAGAATCATCGGCGACATTTGTTGTTTAATCCTAGATGGATATAAGCCCGTGCAATGGAACCTCCACCATATCAACACAATCCATGGTTCCATTGCCCACCACATAGTCATATTCATAGTTATGAAAGTAGTGGTTTTGATTTTTATGCAATAGTGATAACCATAATACTTTGCAAGTAATTTGATAGAAATACTCAAATGACATGAGCAAGTGATGAACTTGCTCGAACACCGCAAAGTTTTGCGGTTGGAAGGTGTGGACTGACCCTTGTCCTCTCGTCTCTGAAAAATAGCATCATTGTCCGATAAGGGCAATGGTTAAAGAAGCAATTATGCATGATTCCAGCTTTAGGGTTTGTTCCCCCTTCCGATGTCGTTATTATTTTATGAGAGGTTAATACTAAGATAGATTTGGAGATACTCTGATTTAGGGTAAATACAACCTTGAAATATTGTCAAGGTGTTTTGAAAGTCCAATTGCATTAATGGACTTATTTTCATTATTGAAAATAATATGTGTGATTTAATTCATTAATTAAATCCTCAAAATAGGACTTATTCTTAATTGTCTTCAAAAATTCTCTTTGATATTTTATTTAAATAGAGAATTTTCTGATGATCCTTTTTCATATTTTTAATTTATTTTTAAGAGCTTTTATCAATTTTCTATTGAATTTCAAAGTTTCATGTTTTTATTGAATTGTGAAAAGTCATTTTTGCCCCTGGGCCCACCTGTCGGTGCAACCCAGTGGGTTAGGTCGAACCGACCGGCCTGGTCCGGCTCGACCAGCCCCACTTCTCTCTCTCCCTCTCACGCGCGACCGAACCCTAACCCTAGCCCGCTCTGGCGACTCGCGTCGCCTCCGCCGTCGCCGCTCGATTCCGGCGAGATTCGCCGGACCTGGCCCCCGCCATGGTGCGCAATCGACGCGCCTCACGACGGCGGTCAATCCTATCCGCGTCGATCTGACGCGGCCGACCTGCTGCTCTCGGCCTCGTCCCCGTCTCGGTGCTAGGGTTACGGGATCCGCTCGATCCCGCCGTTCTCGGCGCTCCCGGTGCTTGGACTCCGCCCGGCTTCGCCGCCGTGGTGCGGTTGGTGCCGTGGTGCCGCCATGGCCTGGCTTGGCTTGGCTCCGCCGCGCTCAGGCGTGTGCCGCCGTGGCCGCCATGGCCGTGCCTATCTGCTCGACCACGGTAAGTGCGCCACTCCTTCTTCTCCTTTGTGTTCTATTTCTTCTCCTCCTAGCTTGAGATGCGGCTACTCCCCTTCATGGAGAGACCATCTCGTGCTGCTGCTATTGCTCTACTAGCTGTTGTTGCTGTGCTTGCTGTTGCGATGCTTGCTGCGATTGCTTGCGTGCGCATGCTTGCTAGGCTTCTCGCCGCTATCCCGGATGCTAGCTACCGTCGCTCTATCGCTAAGCATCCGTCGTCGCTCGTGCTATTACCATGGCCACAGCTATTGTATCCACACTTGTGCTTGTGCTTGTGCTTCTCTGTGCCTCTGTTCTTGATGCTATTCTTGCCAATTATTCAAGTGTATTCATATGTATTGCCCTGACTTGATTGCAGTATGCAATCCTTGCAAGTTTGCAAGAGCCAGTGCCTTTTGGTGCTGATACGTCTCCAACGTATCGATAATTTCTTATGTTCTATGCCATATTATTGATGATACCTACATGTTTTATGCACACTTTATGTCATATTCGTGCATTTTCTGGAACTAACCTATTAACAAGATGCCGAAGTGCCAGTTCCTGTTTTCTGCTATTTTTGGTTTCAGAAATCCTAGTAACGAAATATTCTCGGAATTGGACGAAACGAAGACCCAGGTTCCTATTTTCACCGGAAGCATCCAGAATACCCGAGAGCCGCCAGAGGGGCCCTGTGGGCCCCGGATGATAGGGTGGAGCGGCCCGGGCCCCGGCCGCGCCGGCCTATGGTGTGGCCACCCCTTCGACCCTCCTGCGCCGCCTCTTCGCCTATATAAAGCCTCCGTCGCGAAACCCCCGATGCGAAGAACCACGATACGGAAAACCTTCCGAGCCGCCGCCATCGCGAAGCCAAGATCCGGGGACAGGAGTCTCCGTTCCGGCACCTGCCGGAGCGGGGAAGTGCCCCCGGAAGGCTTCTCCATCGACACCGCTGCCATCTCCACCGCCATCTTCATCACCGCTGCTGCTCCCATGAGGAGGGAGTAGTTCTCCATCGAGGCTCGGGGTTGTACCGGTAGCTATGTGGTTCATCTCTCTCCTATGTACTTCAATACAATAATCTCATGAGCTGCCTTACATGATTGAGATTCATATGATGATGCTTGTAATCTAGATGTCATTATGCTAGTCAAGTGAGTTTTACCTATGTGATCTCCGGAGACTCCTTGTCCCACGTGTGTAAAGGTGACGAGTGTGTGCACCGTGTGGGTCTCTTAGGCTATATTTCACAGAATACTTATTCACCGATGAATGGCATAGTGAGGTGCTTATTTATATCTCTTTATGATTGCAATGTGTTTGTATCACAATTTATCTATGTGCTACTCTAGCAAAGTTATTAAAGTAGTTCTATTCCTCCTGCACGTGTGTAAAGGTGACGAGTGTGTGCACCGTGTTAGTACTTGGTTTATGCTATGATCATGATCTCTTGTAGATTGCGAAGTTAACTATTGCTATGATAATATTGATGTGATCTATTCCTCCTACATATGCATGAAGGTGACGAGTGTGCATGCTATGCTAGTACTTGGTTTAGTCTTTTGATCTATCTTACACTAAAGGTTACTAAAATATGAGCATTATTGTGGAGCTTGTTAACTCCGGCATTGAGGGTTCGTGTAATCCTACGCAATGTGTTCATCATCCAACAAAAGTGTAGAGTATGCATTTATCTATTCTGTTATGTGATCAATGTTGAGAGTGTCCACTAGTGAAAGTCTAATCCCTAGGCCTTGTTCCTAAATACTGCTATTGCTGCTTGTTTACTGTTTTACTGCGTTACTACTGCTGCGTTACTACTGCTTGTTTACTGTCCTGGGCAAAGCACTTTTCTGGTGCCGTTGCTACTACTTATTCATACCACCTGTATTTCACTATCTCTTCGCCGAACTAGTGCACCTATTAGGTGCGTTGGGGACACAAGAGACTTCTTGCTTTGTGGTTGCAGGGTTGCATGAGAGGGATATCTTTGACCTCTTCCTCCCTGAGATCGATAAACCTTGGGTAATCCACTTAAGGGAAACTTGCTGCGCTGTTCTACAAACCTCCGCTCTTGGAGGCCCAACACTGTCTACAAGAATAGAAGCTCCCGTAGACATCAAGCACTTTTCTGGCGCCGTTGCCGGGAGGAAAGGTAAAAAGGCACTCATACTCCGGTTCCGGGTAACGAGTACTTTTCTGGCACCATTGTGTTTGTGCTCGAAGCTATTTCCTTTAGATCCTGCAATTGCATCTTTTTGTTTCTCGTTTACACTAGTTTGGCATAATGGACAACAATGAGCTTCTTATTCTATTTCCTGATTTAAAACATGGATTGTTTGATGCAAAAATTAAAAAACCTATGGAATCTTATTTGCATGCTTGGTAGTAATATTAGTATGAACGCTTTGAACACCATTGTTGATAATAATATAGAAAGTTCTAAGCTTGGGGAAGCTGGTTTTCATGATCTTTTTAGTCCCCCAAGCATTGAGGAGAAAATTTTCTTTGATGATACTTTGCCTCCTATTTATGATGATTATAATAGTGGTCTTTTGGTACAACCTACTATGGAGAGTAAATTTTATTGTGATTATACTATGCCTCCTACACTTGATGAGAATAATAATGATAGCTACTTTGTTGAATTTGCTCCCACTACAACTAATAAAATTGATTATGCTTATGTGGAGAGTAATAATTTTATGCATGAGACTCATGATAAGAAAGCTTTATGTGATGGTTATATTGTTGAGTTTTCTCATGACACTACTGAAAGTTATTATGAGAGAGGAAAATATGGTTGTAGAAATTTTCATGTTATTAAAATGCCTCTCTATGTGCTGAAATTTTTGAAGCTACACTTGTTTTATCTTTCTATGCTTGTTACTTTGCTCTTCATGAACTTGTTTATTTACAAGATTCCTATGTATAGGAAGCATGTTAGACTTAAATGTGTTTTGAATTTGCCTCTTGATGCTCTCTTTTGCTTCAAATACTATTTCTTGCGAGTGCATCATTAAAACTGCTGAGCCCATCTTAATGGCTAAAAAGAAAGAACTTCTTGGGAGATAACCCATGTGTTATTTTGCTACAGTACTTTGTTTTATTTTGTGTCTTGAAAGTTGTTTACTACTGTAGCAACCTCTCCTTATCTTAGTTTTATGTTTTGTTGTGCCAAGTAAAGTCTTTGATAGAAAAGTAAGTACTAGATTTGGATTACTGCGCAGTTCCAGATTTCTTTGCTGTCACGAATCTGGGTCTATCTCCCTGTAGGTAGCTCAGAAAATTAAGCCAATTTACGAGCATGATCCTCAGATATGTACGCAACTTTCATTCAATTTGAGCATTTTCGTTTGAGCAAGTCTGGTGGCCTTTTAAAATTCGTCTTTACGGACTGTTCTGTTTTGACAGATTCTGCCTTTTATTTCGCATTGCTTCTTTTGCTATGTGGGATGGATTTCTTTGTTCCATTACCTTCCAGTAGCTTTGAGCAATGTCCAGAAGTGTTAAGAATGATTGTGTCACCTCTGAACATGTGAGTTTTTGATTATGCACTAACCCTCTAATGAGTTTGTTTCGAGTTTGGTGTGGAGGAAGTTTTCAAGGGTCAAGAGAGGAGGATGATATACTATGATCAAGAAGAGTGAAAGCTCTAGGCTTGGGGATGCCCCGGTGGTTCACCCCTGCATATTCTAAGAAGACTCAAACGTCTAAGCTTGGGGATGCCCAAGGCATCCCCTTCTTCATCGACAACATTATCAGGTTCCTCCCCTGAAACTATATTTTTATTCCGTCACATCTTATGCACTTTGCTTGGAGCGTCGGTTTGTTTTTGTTTTTTGTTTTGTTTGAATAAAATGGATCCTAGCATTCACTTTGTGGGAGAGAGACACGCTCCGCTGTAGCATATGGACAAATATGTCCTTAGGCTCTACTCATAGTATTCATGGCGAAGTTTCTTCTTCGTTAAATTGTTATATGGTTGGAATTGGAAAATGTTACATGTAGTAACTCTAAAATGTCTTGGATAATTTGATACTTGGCAATTATTGTGCTCATGTTTAAGCTCTTGCATCATATACTTTGCACCCATTAATGAAGAAATACTTAGAGCTTGCTAATTTGGTTTGCATATTTGGTTTCTCTAGAGTCTAGATAACATCTAGTATTGAGTTTTGAACAACAAGGAAGACGGTATGGAGTCTTATAATGTTTACCATATGTCTTTTATGTGAGTTTTGCTGTACCGTTCATCCTTGTGTTTGTTTCAAATAACCTTGCTAGCCTAAACCTTGTATCGAGAGGGAATACTTCTCATGCATCCAAAATACTTGAGCCAACCACTATGCCATTTGTGTCCACCATACCTACCTACTACATGGTATTTATCCGCCATTCCAAAGTAAATTGCTTGAGTGCTACCTTTAAAATTCCATCATTCACCTTTGCAATATATAGCTCATGGGACAAATAGCTTAAAAACTATTGTGGTATTGAATATGTACTTATGCACTTTATCTCTTATTAAGTTGCTTGTTGTGCGATAACCATGCTTACGGGGACGCCATCAACTATTCTTTGTTGAATATCATGTGAGTTGCTATGCATGTCCGTCTTTTCTAAAGTAAGAGAGATCTACCACCTTTATGGTTGGAGCATGCATATTGTTAGAGAAGAACATTGGGCCGCTAACTAAAGCCATGATCCATGGTGGAAGTTTCAGTTTTGGACACATATCCTCAATCTCATATGAGAATAATAATTGTTGCCACATGCTTATGCATTAAAGAGGAGTCCATTATCTGTTGTCCATGTTGTCCCGGTATGGATGTCTAAGTTGAGAATAATCAAAAGCGAGAAATCCAAAATGCGAGCTTTCTCCTTAGACCTTTGTACAGGCGGCATGGAGGTACCCCATTGTGACACTTGGTTAAAACATGTGCATTGCAAAGATCCGGTAGTCCAAGCTAATTAGGACAAGGTGCGGGCACTATTAGTATACTATGCATGAGACTTGCAACTTGTAAGATATAATGTACATAACTCATATGCTTTATTACTACCGTTGACAAAATTGTTTCATGTTTTCAAAATAAAAGCTCTAGCACAAATATAGCAATCGATGCTTTCCTCTTTGAAGGACCATTCTTTTTTACTTTTATGTTGAGTCAGTTCACCTATCTCTCTCCACCTCAAGAAGCAAACACTTGTGTGAACTGTGCATTGATTCCTACATACATGCATATTGCACTTGTTATATTACTCTATGTTGACAATAATCCATGAGATATACATGTTACAAGTTGAAAGCAACCGCTGAAACTTAATCTTCCTTTGTGTTGCTTCAATACCTTTACTTTGATTTATTGCTTTATGAGTTAACTCTTATGCAAGACTTATTAATACTTGTCTTGAAGTACTATTCATGAAAAGTCTTTGCTTTATGATTCACTTGTTTACTCATGTCATTACCATTGTTTTGATCGCTGCATCCACTACATATGTTTACAAATAGTATGATCAAGGTTATGATGGCATATCACTTCAGAAATTATCTTTGTTATGTTCTATGCCATATTATTTATGATACCTACATGTTTTATGCACACTTTATGTCATATTCGTGCATTTTCTGGAACTAACCTATTAACAAGATGCCGAAGTGCCAGTTCTCGTTTTCTCGCTGTTTTTGGTTTCAGAAATCCTAGTAACGAAATATTCTCGGAATTGGACGAAACGAAGACCCAGGTTCCTATTTTCACCGGAAGCATCCAGAATACCCGAGAGCCGCCAGAGGGGGGCCCTGTGGGCCCCAGATGATAGGGTGGCGCGGCCTGGGCCCTGGCCGCGCCAGCCTATGGTGTGGCCACCCCTTCGACCCTCCTGCGCCGCCTCTTCGCCTATATAAAGCCTCCGTCGCGAAACCCCTGATGCGAAGAACCACGATACGGAAAACCTTCCAGAGCCGCCGCCATCGCGAAGCCAAGATCTGGGGGACAGGAGTCTCGTTCCGGCACCCTGCCGGAGCGGGGAAGTGCCCCGGAAGGCTTCTCCATCGACACCGCTGCCATCTCCACCGCCATCTTCATCACCGCTGCTTGCTCCCATGAGGAGGGAGTAGTTCTCCATCGAGGCTCGGGGCTGTACCGGTAGCTATGTGGTTCATCTCTCTCCTATGTACTTCAATACAATAATCTCATGAGCTGCCTTACATGATTGAGATTCATATGATGATGCTTGTAATCTAGATGTCATTATGCTAGTCAAGTGAGTTTTACCTATGTGATCTCAGAAGACTCCTTGTCCCACGTGTGTAAAGGTGACGAGTGTGTGCACCGTGTGGGTCTCTTAGGCTATATTTCACAGAATACTTATTCACCGATGAATGGCATAGTGAGGTGCTTATTTATATCTCTTTATGATTGCAATGTGTTTGTATCACAATTTATCTATGTGCTACTCTAGCAAAGTTATTAAAGTAGTTCTATTCCTCCCGCACGTGTGTAAAGGTGACGGTGTGTGCACCGTGTTAGTACTTGGTTTATGCTATGATCATGATCTCTTGTAGATTGCGAAGTTAACTATTGCTATGATAATATTGATGTGATCTATTCCTCCTACATATGCATGAAGGTGACGAGTGTGCATGCTATGCTAGTACTTGGTTTAGTCTTTTGATCTATCTTACACTAAAGGTTACTAAAATATGAGCATTATTGTGGAGCTTGTTAACTCCGGCATTGAGGGTTCGTGTAATCCTACGCAATGTGTTCATCATCCAACAAAAGTGTAGAGTATGCATTTATCTATTCTGTTATGTGATCAATGTTGAGAGTGTCCACTAGTGAAAGTCTAATCCCTAGGCCTTGTTCCTAAATACTGCTATTGCTGCTTGTTTACCTGTTTCTATCGCGTTACTACTAGCTGCGTTACTAATGCTTGTTTATTGTCCCGGGAAAAGCACTTTTCCGGTGCCGTTGCTACTACTTATTCATACCACCTGTATTTCACTATCTCTTCGCCGAACTAGTGCACCTATTAGGTGCGTTGGGGACACAAGAGACTTCTTGCTTTGTGGTTGCGGGGTTGCATGAGAGGGATATCTTTGACCTCTTCCTCCCTGAGATCGATAAACCTTGGGTAATCCACTTAAGGGAAACTTGCTGCTGTTCTACAAACCTCTGCTCTTGGAGGCCCAACACTGTCTACAAGAATAGAAGCTCCCGTAGACATCAGGTGCTATTATTGATGTTTAGCATACTGTAGCATGCTCTTGCATGCTTCTGGTGGTCATATGATCACCAGTTGCTTGTAGAACTGCTCTATGTTGTCTGTGCCTCACTGTGGTTCACTCTGGTGCTCATTCGGTCGTTGTTTGTGCTACATACGAGGCTTAGCATGTGTGTGTTGTTGCTGGCTCAAGCATCATCGATGCTTGCGGTGAGCCATTGGTTCACCGACAAGATGTTGGTGCTTTTGTTATTGGACTTGTTTCATTTATCTGTAATTCCTTGTTTTACTAGATGGATAAATGATGTGAACTAATTAACAGTGATGATCATATGGATGAATTGGATGTAGCTAGAGGGATGCCAACATCTGTTGGGGACCCTAGCTCTTATTTGAACCCAATCTGGGTGATGATATTTGTGTTTGGCTTGGTGGTTTGGCTGTTTTAGTGGTTGAGGTGATCCTGGCAGTATTCATGTGTCTGCCCTAGGATAGCTCCCCTATTAGGTGGCTTTCTGTGATGGATAGATGCTCACTGGCTAGTCACTTAGTGAATTTCCAGTAGCCTTGATGTTGATAATTAGGATAGGCACATGTTGCCTGTCAATCTGATGGTTTAGCTAGGCCAATAGGCGCTTTGTGAATCTGAATGGCTGCAAGGAGTAAATCCATGCTGGATTTCTCTGGTTTTGACACTGTGTTGTCACAACCATTGTTCCCTGGTTTATTTTCCTTTTAGCCTTGGTTGTACTTGCTGGCACCAATTGGTTTAGTAACCAAATGATGATACACCCAGGGTTTCCTACCCATTCGTGCTCTCGTGATGCAAGCATGCTTAAGTATGAGCAAGATATGATCTTGCTCGGGCTCTTGTGTGGTATACCTCACTCCAGCTCCTAGAATTAGGTGTTGGTGTAGAGGATTGCTTCGTGATGCTTGGTTTGCTTGCCCTGCTCCTCCTTGCAAGCTTGTGGTGCTTTACTCCATCCGGTACTTGCTCACGGTCGACAGTTCTTGATGAAACTGTCCCTGGATGGTTTACGGTGGCTTGTTGTTCTTCCTGTTCTAAGTGTTCTTGCTTGTTCTTGGTGAACTTACCCAGGAGCTTGTGTCGATGGAATGTTTAGGGTTTGGATGGAAAAAGGTTTTATATCATCCTTACTTTGCTCTCCTGGTCGACATCGAGCACTGGCACCATTTTGGTGACTCCCCGGCTTGTGTGTCTCGTTGTGCATGCACACGGCTCGGTGAGCTGCCTGGTTGTGTGTGTGTGCAAGTGCTTGTGCACTTGGCTGTGAGAGTGGATCGGCTCGGCCAGTCTTGATCATATCCTCTCCTGATGCAATATTTTTGCTAACCTGCCAATTGGCATTGCCACTTGGCATAACACTTGTTTTTATTTGCTTTGTGTTTGTGTGCAGGAAAACAACCTGATGCTCCAAGGATCATGGAGATCATCAAGTACAAGGCTAGATGAAGACTAGCTTGTAGTGTTAGGATAGAACATTAAATTGTACTTTTCTTTTCTTTTCATTATTATTCAATTCTTGTAATTTGTTGTATTTCCATAATTCAAATCTGAATATTGTAAAGACAATGTATTATATGTGTGATGATCAATAAAGCCCAAGTTTTCCTTATTGAGCTTAATGTAATAGTTGAATTACTTTTATTCTTGCTTAATGATAATTGTTTGTTAAATTATCTCAAATTTGAATTATGTGATAATCATTTCATGTTGGAATTTGAAATTCAAATTCAAAGTTGGTTTGAATTCATTCAAACAACTTAACTTGTAATTCAATCATGCAACTTAAGTTGTGATGCAAACTCTCCCCTCTCTTCTCAAAACCCTAGTTTAGTTGAATAAGGAACAGGTTTGTCGCACTCTCAAAACCCTAACCCTGTAAGGTGTCGAGAGAGAAACTTGTCCCCCTTTGATGCAGTTTTTGTTTAAAAGCGCGAAATTTCCCCAAAATTTGCAATGAAATGCACATCCCTTTCTAAAATCTACCCCTCGATCGTCTCTAAACCTGGGACATTACA
>NC_061513.1:202506235-202668691 GCF_022539505.1 Lolium rigidum
GCTACGCTTAATTGGGTGTGTCCATTACATCATTCATACAATGATATAACCTTGTTATTAATAACATCCAATGTTCATGATTATGAAACTAATCATCCATTAATCAACAAGCTAGTTTAAGAGGCATACTAGGGACTTCTTGTTTGTCTACATATCACACATGTACTAATGTTTCGGTTAATACAATTCTAGCATGATATATAAACATTTATCATAAACATAGAGATATAAATAATAACTACTTTTATTATTGCCTCTAGGGCATATCTCCTTCAGTTTCGCGACGGAGGCTATTTGTAGGCGGAAGGGCAGGTAAAGAGGCGGCACGAGGGGCCCACACGCCAGGCTGGCGCGGCCAAGACCTAGGCCGCGCCGCCCTAGTGTGGCGGCGCCTCGTGGCCCCACTTCGACTCTCCTTCGGTCTTCTGGAAGCTTCGTGGCAAAATAGGACCTGGGCGTTGATTTCGTCCAATTCCGAGAATATTTCGTTACTAGGATTTCTGAAACCAAAAACAGCTAGAAACAAAGAATCGGCTCTTCGGCATCTTGTTAATAGGTTAGTTCCAGAAAATGCACGAATATGACATAAAGTGTGCATAAAACATGTAGATATCATCAATAATGTGGCATGGAACATAAGAAATTATCGATACGTCGGAGACGTATCAGGCGGCGTCTCTGGAAGGTTTTCCGTATCGTGGCTCTCGGTACTGGGGGTTTCGCGACGAAGGCTTTAAGTAGGCGGAAGGGCAACGCGGGGGGCCACACGAGGGCCCCACACACTAGGGCCGCGCGGCCAAGGGTCAGGCCGCGCCGCCCTGTTGTGGCGGCGCCTCGTGGCCCCACTTCCTTTCCCCCTCGGTCTTCTGGAAGCTTCATGCAAAAATAGGACCCTGGGCGTTGATTTCGTCCAATTCCGAGAATATTTCCTTACTAGGATTTCTGAAACCAAAAACAGCAGAAAACAACAACTGGCTCTTCGGCATCTCGTTAATAGGTTAGTGCCGGAAAATGCATAAATACGACATATAATGTGTATAAAACATGTAGATATCATCAATAATGTGGCATGGAACATAAGAAATTATCTTACACGTCGGAGACGTATCACTGTGCCATAACCATATGTGAAGCCCAGACGCCTCAATGTTGAATTTCATAATATGCATAAGAATGATGACTTCAAGTATGTTGACATGGCTCTGAATAAGATGAATCTATGGACGCTTGTCACCATTGAGCAAGATTATATACCAGACCTTGCCAGCCAGTTTTTCTGCATAGCCTTCTTCCACCCCACACCTCAGAGGCACATCAGTTGGATGACAGGTACACATCAGTGCAATATCTCCTATGAACAGTTTCAGACTGCCCTTAGATACACATGATATCTGCGTGGCATCTTTCGCATTCATAGTGAAGGGTCTATTGCAAGATGCATCCATTGCCTTCTGCTACCCATCAGCCGCTCCAGTTCCTGCTATACCACAGATCACTGCTATGTACTACTTCTACAACACCATGGCCAAAATTTACCGTTGCACCATTGTCAGCAAGGGGTGTGACTTTGGGGCTTGCCGTAGGTATGCCAAGAATCTCATGTTTTACACCCATCCAAATAATCAGCAAGAGATTGATGTGCCGGATTTTATCTACCATGAGATGAACAGGGCATTAGAGAAAAGGATGTTACCCAACTATACTGCCTATGTCCAGAGTTTGCTTTGTGCGGCCGCTCCTGCCACTGCGTTGGTCGGGCGTTGTGAGCGGCATGCACTTCTTGACTTGCCACTTCGTCGTGATGCTCCTGAGGTTCCATCTATGCGCCCGGCTGCAGGTTACTCGGAGGCCGCCAAGAAGCGCCGTCATGACCCCTTGATGGCCTCTAGCTCCAGCTCTGTGAAGCCCAAAAAGGGGGCTACCAAGTTCTTCAAGAGTCCCTTTCAGATGTGTAAGCATTCCTATGATGTGAACTCCAAGGCTCTTCGGTTGGCTCAAAGCAACCGTGAGCTCATTTTTGAGGGCTCGTGGGCTCGAAGTGCCAAAGGATCCACCTAAGATGGCCCCTCTTGCTCATTTAAACTATCGAATGCCACCTCTCGATGATGCCATGTTTGCTGGACATAGTGGTGCTGACATTGAAGAAGAAGAGGAGGAAACTTCCGAGGAGTCCTAGTCTTCACCTTGATCGTCGACGCAGCTGTTCACCACTTGGGAGGTGCTAGTACCCATCTCACTCCGTATCTCCTTTTTGGTGTTCCGATGCCAAAGGTGGGAAGGGAGTAGAGTGTTAGTAGGTTTACGGGTTCCTTGCCGGGGGTTTTCCGGGGTTCTCCGTATGCACAAGCCTTGGCTTTTCCACTTGATTCTTATTGGCTTGTGCTACTATTTGCTACTTTAAGTTGGAACAATTTGCTTTAATTTTGTGTGATGGACAAGTATGTATTATGCTATGTATCTTGGATATCTATCTATGCTATGCTATATCTTTATGTCATAGATATCCTAGCTTTATCTTGTCCATGCCATGCTTGTTTTCTATAGATATTGGGGGAGCTTCTCATATACTCTATTTTTGCACTTTGTATTCAAATGCAAATTCTCGAAGTGCACACATTATGGGGGAGCTTGCCTAATATCTTATATGAAAACTCTTGTTTAAATTCATCATAATATCTTTGTATGAATCTAGCTTGGTTTGTCATAGGTAACCAAAAAGGGGGAGATTGTAAGGGTGTTTTACCCGTAACCATTATTTTGGTTAACAATGACACCGTTGCTATCGTGTGGACTAATGTTATCTATGAGTATATACACAGGTTTAGTCAACATATGAGAATGCAAGGCGTCGACAAATGTTTCACTCGGGATACAAGGATATGAGGTGTTGAGAGACCCCCCCAATTGTTGTTCTCAACTTGTGACGTTGTGTTGGACATTTGTCTCTAGAGAGGAGTTCGCCAAAGTCACATGTACACATAATCTTCACACCAAAAATTTCTGAGAGAAAGAAATGCCGAGGAGAAGAAGATGTTCCGAAGCTCCAGGAAAAATCGCCAGCCAGCCCGGCAGACCGAGTGCTGCTGCCGGGCAGCTCGGCAGCCAGCCCGGTCCACCAAGGTCGGCAACCAGCCCGGTGTACCGGGTGCTGCTACCAGACTGCGAAGAGGAACCACAGCACAAGAGCTTCCGGCAGTCAGCTCGGTCCACCGGGTGCTGCTTCCAGGCTGTCCGGTATGTGGCCCGGTACCACCGGGTTAGCTACCGGGTGGCTCGACTCTGAAGTGAAAAACGGCTACTTTTCCGGGACAACTATATAAACCCCTTCTCCTTCCTTGAAGGGGTAAGGAGACCAGTGCAAAAGCTCAAGACATTTCTCTCTCTCTCTCTCTCATACTCCATTGTTGAGCTCCAAATCCTTCGGATTTCCCTCCTCCTCCACCCAAACTCAAACCCCTCCGGGAAAATCTAGAGGAGGTCTTGATCTATAGTTCCACACCAAGCAAAATCTTGTTCCCCCTTGTATCCATCAAGATACTTGCTCTCTAGGCTTCCTTGGAAACCCTAGGTGGGAAAGAGTGGTCCGGAAGCATCCGGGCTATGGATTTGCTCCTGAAAAGATTGTGAAGGTTTGGAGGCTACCTCAAAGTCTACCACAAGTGAGTGAGCTATTACTTTGTGGGATAGGCTCCGGAGAATAGGGTGAGCCTTCGTGGCATTGGGGAATCCTTCGTGGGACCTCCACCCCTCCAAACGTGACGTACCTTCTTGCAAAGAAAGGGAACACGGGAATAAACCCTCGTCTCCACGTGCTATCGGTTATCTCTAACCGAACTCCTTACTTGTGATATAATTGCCTGTGAGAGCCTTCGTGCTTGAGTTACTTGTATTATCATATAGTTTGCCTCACCTAGTTTTCATTAGGCTCACCTTTATATTCCGCAAAGCCTACTATTGCAAAGAAAGAATTCAAATTTGTAGAAACCTATTCACCCCCCTCTAGGTTTACCATCTCTGAACATTCACATGCCCAGAAATCCGGCACTACACGCGAAAAATTGGTATAGCCCTGATTGCTTCCACATCCATAGGAATAAAGCATTCCTCCAGCTTCGCTACGTCCCATTGCCTTGTGCATTGATCAATAAAGTCACTCACCCTCAACGGTGGATTTGGCACCTTAGAGGCAATTGGTCGAAGAGAGCAATCCCTCGGGATCCAGTTTTCATCCCATGCATTAGTACTTGTACCGTACCAATACGCCGTATTATCCCTTGGGCTAGAAACTCTCTTCCCTCCACTTTCGACCGCCAGACCTTGCATGGATGAGAGCCCAGATCAGCCGACAAGAAGTTTGTAGAAGGAAAGTACACTGCTTTCAGAATTCTCGCACTTAACATGTCCGGGTTTTGCAAGATCCTCCACCCCTGCCGAGCTAGGAGAGCGAGATTGAAGAGTTCAATATCCCTAAAGCCCAAACCTCTGAAGGAGATATGCCCTAGAGGCAATAATAAAAGTAGTTATTATTTATATCTCTATGTTTATGATAAATGTTTATATATCATGCTAGAATTGTATTAACCGAAACATTAGTACATGTGTGATATGTAGACAAACAAGAAGTCCCTAGTATGCCTCTTAAACTAGCTTGTTGATTAATGGATGATTAGTTTCATAATCATGAACATTGGATGTTATTAATAACAAGGTTATATCATTGTATGAATGATGTAATGGACACACCCAATTAAGCGTAGCATAAGATCTCGTCATTTAGTTATTTGCTATAAGCTTTCGATACATAGTTACCTAGTCCTTATGACCATGAGATCATATAAATCACTTATACCGGAAAGGTACTTTGATTACACCAAACACCACCGCGTAAATGGGTGGCTATAAAGGTGGGATTAAGTATCCGGAAAGTATGAGTTGAGGCATATGGATCAAACAATGGGATTTGTCCATCCCGATGACGGATAGATATACTCGGGCCCTCTCGGTGGAATGTCGTCTAATGTCTTGCAAGCATATGAATAAGTTCATAAGAGACCACATACCACGGTACGAGTAAAGAGTACTTGTCGGGAGACGAGGTTGAACAAGGTATAGAGTGATACCGAAGATCAAACCTCGGACAAGTAAAATATCGTGAGACAAAGGGAATTGGTAATGTATGTGAATGGTTCATTCGATCACTAAAGTCATCGTTGAATATGTGGGAGCCATTATGGATCTCCAGATCCCGCTATTGGTTATTGGTCGGAGTGAGTACTCAACCATGTCCGCATAGTTCTCGAACCGTAGGGTGACACACTTAAAGTTGGATATTGAAATGGTAGTACTTGAATTATGGAATGGAGTTCGAATATTTGTTCGGAGTCCCGGATGAGATCCCGGACATCACGAGGAGTTCCGGAATGGTCCGGAGAATAAGATTCATATATAGGATGTCATTTTATGTGAAATAATATGTCGCGGAAGGTTCTATGGAAGGTTCTAGAAGGTTCTAGAAAAGTCCGGAAGAAACCACCAAGGAAGGTGGAGTCCACAAGGGACTCCACCTCCATGGCCGGCCAGCCCTAGATGGGGTGGAGTCCCAAGTGGACTCCACCATAGGGGGCCGGCCACCCCCACATGGGAGGTGGGAATCCCACCTTTGGGTGGGAGTCCTAGTTGGGCTAGGATTGCCCCCTCCTATGGAAGGTTTTGGTTTCGGGTCTTATTCGAAGACTTGGACACCAACACTTGGGTTCCACCTATATAATGAGGGGCATAGGGGAGGGGGCCGGAAAAACCAAAGCCACCACCTTGGCCGCACCCCATTGGAGGCCGGCCACCCCCTCTCCCCAAACCCTAGCCGCCCCACTCCTCCTTCTTCCCCGCACGCTTAGCGAAGCTCCGCCGGGATTCTCCACCGCCACCGACACCACGCCGTCGTGCTGTCGGATTCAAGAGGAGCTACTACTTCCGCTGCCCGCCGGAACGGGGAGGTGGACGTCGTCTTCATCAACAACCGAACGTGTGACCGAGTACGGAGGTGCTGCCCGTTCGTGGCGCCGGAACCGATCGTGATCAAGATCTTCTACGCGCTTTTGCAAGCGGCAAGTGAACGTCTACCGCAGCAACAAGAGCCTCATCTTGTAGGCTTTGGAATCTCTTCAAGGGTGAGACTCGATACCCCCTCGTTGCTACCGTCTTCTAGATTGCATCTTGGCTTGGATTGCGTGTTCGCGGTAGGAAAATTTTTGTTTTCTATGCAACGTTATCCTACAAAGTGGTATCGAGCCGTGTCTATGCATAGATGGTTGCACGAGTAGAACACAATGGTTTGTGGGCGTTGATGCTCTTGTTATCTTTAGTTGAGTACTTTGCATCTTTATGGCATAGTGGGATGAAGCGGCTCGGACTAACTTTACATGACCGCGTTCATGAGACTTGTTCCTCGTTCGACATGCAACTTGTATTGCATAAGAGGCTTTGCGGGTGTCTCGTCTCTCCTACTATAGTAAAGATTCAATTTACTCTTCTATTGACAACATTAGTATCAACGTTGTGGTTCATGTTCGTAGGTAGATTAGATCTATATCGAAAACCCTAAACCACGTAAAATATGCAAACCAAATTAGAGAGCGTCTAACTTGTTTTTGCAGGGTTTGGTGATGTGATATGGCCATAATGTGATGATGAATATGTATGAGATGATCATTATTGTATTGTGGCAACCGGCAGGAGCCTTATGGTTGTCTTTAAATTTCATGTTGAGTAGTATTTCAAAGTAGTTGTAATAGTTGCTACATGGAGGACAATCATGAAGACGGCGCCATTGACCTTGGTGCTTCGCCGACGATGATGGAGATCATGCCCGAAGATGATGGAGATCATGTCCGTGCTTTGGAGATGAAGATCAAAGGCGCAAAGACAAAAGGGCCATATCATATCACATATGAACTCGCATGTGATGTTAATCCTTTTATGCATCTTATTTTGCTTAGATCGCGACGGTAGCATTATAAGATGATCCCTCACTAAAATCTCAAGATAATAAAGTGTTCATCCTTAGTAGCACCGTTATCAAGTCTTATCGTTTCGAAGCATCTCGTGATGATCGGGTGTGATAGATTCGATAAGTACTTACAACGGGTGCAAGACAGTTTTTGCACATGCGGATACTAAGGTGGCCTTGACGAGCCTAGCATGTACAGACATGGTCTCGGAACACGTGATACCGAAAGGTAGAGCATGAATCATATGATTGATATGATGAACACTTTGAGTGTTCGCCATTGAAATTACACCTTTTCTCGTGATGATCGATTTGAGGTGCGATGGATTTGGTTCGTGTAATCACTAAGACAATGCGAGGGATATTGTTTTGAGTGGGAGTTCACCTAGATTTTTAATTATGTTGAATTAAAATTTGAACTCAATTTATCATAAACTTAGTCTAAACTATTGCAAATATATGTTGTAGAGATGGCGTCCTCAATCAATTTTAACCAGTTCCTAGAGAAAGAAAAGCTTAAGAGCAACGGTAGCAACTTCACCGATCTGGTTCCGTCATGTGAGGATCTTCCTCTCGGCGGAAATCTGCAATATGTGCTTGATGCACCGCTAGGTGACCCTCCTGCGTAACCGAAACCGATGAAGTAAAAGCTGTTTACGAGACTCGGAAAACTCGGTACTCTCAAGTTCAGTGTGCCATCCTGTGCGATCTGGAATCCGATCTTCAAAAACGTTTTGAGCACCACGATCCTCATGAGTTGATGAATGAGCTGAAAGCTATTTTTGAGACTCATGCGGCCGTGGAATGCTATGAAGCATCGAAACATTTCTTCGACTGTATGATGGAAGAAGGCAGCTCCATTAGTGAGCACATGCTCGCCATGACCGGGCATGCGAAGAAACTCGGTGACTTGGGAATAGTGATTCCTAACGGATCGGGGATTAATCGTGTCCTTCAATCACCGCCACCAAGTTATAAGAACTTTGTGATGAACTACAATATGCGGAACATGAACAAGGAGTTACCTGAACTCTTTGGCATGCTAAAAGCTGCTGAGATTGAGATCAAGAAAGAGCACCAAGTGTTGATGGTCAACAAGACCACCGAGTTTCAAGAAACAGGGCAAGTCTAAGGGAAAATTCAAGAAGGGTGGCAAGAAAGCTGCCACGCCTCCTATGAAACCTAAGAACGGCCCTAAGCCCGATGCTGAGTGCTATTAGTGCAAGGAGAAGGGACACCTGGAAGCGTAATTGCTCCAAGTATTTGGCAGATCCGAAGAGCGGCCTTGTCAAGAAGAAGAAAGAAGGTATATCTGATATACATGTTATAGATGTTTATCTCACTAGTTCTCGTTCTAGTACCTGGGTATTTGATACTCGGTTCGGTTGCTCATATTTGTAACTCGAAACAGGAACTAAAGAATAAACGACAACTCGCTGAAAGATGAAGTGACGATGCGCGTTGGAAACGGATCCAAGGTCAATGTGATCGCAATCGGCACACTTCCTCTACATCTACCTTCGGGATTAGTTTTAAGCCTAAATAATTGTTATTATGTACCTGCGTTGAGCATGAACATTATATCTGGATCTTGTTTAATGCAAGACGGTTATTCATTCAAGTCCGAGAATAATGGTTGTTCTATTTTTATGAATAATATCTTTTATGGTCGAGCACCACAAAAGAATGGCTTATTTCGTTAGATCTCGATAGTAGTGATACGCATATACATAACATTGATGCTAAGCGAATTAAACTTAATGATAATTCTACTTATATGTGGCACTCGTCGTCTTGGTCATATTGGAGTGAAACGCATGAAGAAACTCCATACCGATGGATTACTTGAATCACTTGACTTTGAGTCACTTGATAGATGCGAAGCATGTCTAATGGGAAAAATGACTAAGACTCCATTTTCCGGTATGATGGAGCGAGCTACCGACTTATTGGAAATCATACATACCGATGTGTGCGGACCAATGAGTGTAGCATCGCGCGGTGGTTATCGTTATGTTCTAACCTTCACGGATGATCCGAGTAGATATGGGTATATCTATTTCATGAAACATAAATCCGAAACTTTTGAGAAGTTTAAGGAATTCCAAAGTGAAGTAGAAAATCAACGTAACAAGAAGATTAAATTTCTACGATCCGATCGCGGAGGTGAATATCTAAGTTATGAGTTTGGCATGCATTTAAAGAAATGCGGAATACTTTCACAATTGACACCGCCGGAACACCACAACGAAATGGTGTGTCCGAACGTCGTAATCGAACTCTCTTAGATATGGTTCGTTCTATGATGTCTCTTATCGATTTGCCGTTATCATTTTGGAGTTATGCATTAGAGACAGCCGCATTCACTTTAAATAGAGCACCATCAAAATCCGTAGAAACGACACCGTATGAATTATGGTTTAATAAGAAACCTAAGTCAGTCGTTCCTTAAAGTTTGGGGTTGCGAAGCCTATGTAAAAAAGTTACAACCGGACAAGCTAGAACCCAAAGCGGAGAAATGCGTCTTCATAGGATACCCTAAGGAAACTATAGGGTACACTTTCTATCACGGATCCGAAGGCAAAATCTTTGTTGCTAAGAACGGAACCTTTCTTGAGAAAGAATTTCTCACTAAAGAAGTGACTCGGAAGAAAAGTAGAACTCGATGAGATTAATGAATCTATACTCGTTGATCAGAGTAGCACGATACCGGAAAATGTACTGTACCGCCTACACGGCAACAGAGGAAGCTAATGATAATGATCATGAAACTTCGAACGAGGAAACTATCGAACCTCGCGGATCGACAAGGGAACGTGCCACTCCTGATTGGTATGATCCTTGTCTAAATGTCATGATTGTGGATAACAATGATGAGAACCCTGCGACGTATGAAGAAGCGATGATGAGCCCAGATTCCAACAAATGGCGAGAAGCCATGAAATCCGAAATGGGATCCATGTATGATAACAAAGTATGGACTTTGGTAGACTTACCTGATAGCCGAAAGGTCAGTCGAGAATAAATGGATCTTCAAGAGAAAAACAGATGTCGATGGTAATATTACTGTCTATAAAGCTCGACTTGTCGCAAAGGGTTTCCGACAAATTCAAGGTATTGACTACGATGAGACTTTCTCACCCGTAGCGAAGCTAAAATCTGTGAGGATTTTGTTAGCAATAGCTGCATTTTTCGATTATGAGATTTGGCAGATGGATGTCAAAACGGCATTCCTTAATGGAGACATTGAGGAAGAGTTGTATATGGTACAACCCAAAGGTTTTGTTGATCCTAAAAATGCTGACAAAGTATGCAAACTTCAGCGTTCAATTTATGGACTGAAGCAAGCATCGAGAAGTTGGAACCGACGCTTTGATAAGGTGATCAAAGACTTCGGGTTTATACAGTGTCATGGAGAGGCCTGTATTTACAAGAAAGTGAGTGGGAGCTCTGTAGCATTCCCGATATTATATGTAGATGACATATTATTGATTGGGAATGATATAGAACTATTAAGCAGATGTAAAAGGTTATTTGAATAACAGTTTTTCAATGAAAGACCTTGGTGAAGCATCATATATATTAGGCATCAAGATTTATAGAGATAGATCAAGACGCCTAATAGGGCTATCACGAGTACATACCCGGACAAGATTCTAAAGAAGTTTAGAATGGACGAAAGTAAGAAAGGGTTTTTACCTATGTTACCGGGCAAGGTCTTGAGTAAGACTCAAGGACCGGCTACGGCGAAGAAAGAGAAAGGATGAATCAAATCCCCTATGCTTCGGCGATGAGGCTCTATTATGTATGCCATGCTATGTACAAGACCGGATATAGCACATGCTCGTTAGTTTGACTAGCAGATATCAAAGTGATCCAGGAATGGAACAACTGGACAGCGGTCAAGAATATCCCGAAGTACTTGAAAAGAACTAAGGATATGTTTCTTTGTTATGGAGGTGACCAAGAGCTCGTTGTAACAAGTTACACCGATGCAAGTTGGAACACCGATCCCGATGACTCTAAGTCACAATCTGGGTACGTGTTTATATTGAATGGTGCTGCGAGTAAGCTGGGCAAGCTCGAGCGAGTGCACGGTAGCGAAGTCTTCAACAGAATCGAGTACATAGCGGCTTCGGAGGCTTCATCGGAAGCGGTATGGATGAAGAGGTTCATTGTAGAGCTCGGTGTGGTTCCTAGTGCATTGGACCCATTAATCATTTCATCGTGATAACATGGGTGCCATCGCCAATGCACAAGAGCCAAGGTCACACAAGAGGCTGAAGCATATCAAGCTGCGTTACCACTCGATTCGCGAGTACATCGAAGATGGAGAAGTAAAGATTTGCAAAGTACACACTGATCAGAATGTAGCAGATCCGTTGACTAAAGCTCTCCCTAGGGCAAAGCATGACCAACACCAGAATGCCATGGGTGTTAGGTATATTACAATGTAATCTAGATTATTGACTCTAGTGCAAGTGGGAGATCGAAGGAGATATGCCCTAGAGGCAATAATAAAAGTAGTTATTATTTATATCTCTATGTTTATGATAAATGTTTATATATCATGCTAGAATTGTATTAACCGAAACATTAGTACATGTGTGATATGTAGACAAACAAGAAGTCCCTAGTATGCCTCTTAAACTAGCTTGTTGATTAATGGATGATTAGTTTCATAATCATGAACATTGGATGTTATTAATAACAAGGTTATATCATTGTATGAATGATGTAATGGACACACCCAATTAAGCGTAGCATAAGATCTCGTCATTTAGTTATTTGCTATAAGCTTTCGATACATAGTTACCTAGTCCTTATGACCATGAGATCATATAAATCACTTATACCGGAAAGGTACTTTGATTACACCAAACACCACTGCGTAAATGGGTGGCTATAAAGGTGGGATTAAGTATCCGGAAAGTATGAGTTGAGGCATATGGATCAAACAGTGGGATTTGTCCATCCCGATGACGGATAGATATACTCTGGGCCCTCTCGGTGGAATGTCGTCTAATGTCTTGCAAGCATATGAATAAGTTCATAAGAGACCACATACCACGGTACGAGTAAAGAGTACTTGTCGAGAGACGAGGTTGAACAAGGTATAGAGTGATACCGAAGATCAAACCTCGGACAAGTAAAATATCGTGAGACAAAGGGAATTGGTAATGTATGTGAATGGTTCATTCGATCACTAAAGTCATCGTTGAATATGTGGGAGCCATTATGGATCTCCGGATCCCGCTATTGGTTATTGGTCGGAGTGAGTACTCAACCATGTCCGCATAGTTCTCGAACCGTAGGGTGACACACTTAAAGTTGGATATTGAAATGGTAGTACTTGAATTATGGAATGGAGTTCGAATATTTGTTCGGAGTCCCGGATGAGATCCCGGACATCACGAGGAGTTCCGGAATGGTCCGAGAATAAGATTCATATATAGGATGTCATTTTATGTGAAATAATATGTCGCGGAAGGTTCTATGGAAGGTTCTAGAAAAGTCCGGAAGAAACCACCAAGGAAGGTGGAGTCCACAAGGGACTCCACCTCCATGGCCGGCCAGCCCTAGATGGGGTGGAGTCCCAAGTGGACTCCACCATAGGGGGCCGGCCACCCCCACATGGGAGGTGGGAATCCCACCTTTGGGTGGGAGTCCTAGTTGGGCTAGGATTGCCCCCTCCTATGGAAGGTTTTGGTTTCGGGTCTTATTCGAAGACTTGGACACCAACACTTGGGTTCCACCTATATAATGAGGGGCATAGGGAGGGGGCCGGAAAAACCAAAGCCACCACCTTGGCCGCACCCCTTGGAGGCCGGCCACCCCCTCTCCCCAAACCCTAGCCGCCCCACTCCTCCTTCTTCCCCGCACGCTTAGCGAAGCTCCGCCGGGATTCTCCACCGCCACCGACACCACGCCGTCGTGCTGTCGGATTCAAGAGGAGCTACTACTTCCGCTGCCCGCCGGAACGGGGAGGTGGACGTCGTCTTCATCAACAACCGAACGTGTGACCGAGTACGGAGGTGCTGCCCGTTCGTGGCGCCGGAACCGATCGTGATCAAGATCTTCTACGCGCTTTGCAAGCGGCAAGTGAACGTCTACCGCAGCAACAAGAGCCTCATCTTGTAGGCTTTGGAATCTCTTCAAGGGTGAGACTCGATACCCCCTCGTTGCTACCGTCTTCTAGATTGCATCTTGGCTTGGATTGCGTGTTCGCGGTAGGAAATTTTTTGTTTTCTATGCAACGTTATCCTACAACCTCCCAGGTACTTAGGCTTTGTCATTTCTTCCCAAGCGACCCAACACATCTTCCTTTTCCCATCTTTACCCCCCACCAAAAGTTCCTGATCAAAGAGTTGATGTGCTGACACAGTTCATGTGGTAACTTGAAACATGCCATTGAGAATATCGGAATTGCTTGCACCACTGATTTTATAAGAACATCCGTCCCCCCCGCAGACAGACATTGATCAATCCAGCCTTGGATCCTCTTCCAAATACGATCCTTCAAGAACTTGAAAGCCCCAGCACAAGACCGCCCTACCTGAGAGGGCATACCCAAGTACTTTTCACTTAAGGATTCATTCTGAACTACGATTACCTTCAGCTCCTCCTTAATCCCCTGCGGACATCGCTTGCTAAAGAAAATGGATGACTTGTCCAAATTTATTCTTTGCCCCAAAGCTCGATAGTATGCATCCAAAGTATCCCAAGCATCATGTGCACTCTCCCCATTTCCTTTGATGAACAACATGCTATCATCAGCTAAGAGTAGTTGATTCACTGCCGGGGCAGTGGGAGCCACCATTAGACCTTGTAAGCTCAATGATTCACTTCTTGATTTTAAAAGGCACGACTGTTGCCAACAAAAACAAATAAGGCGAGATTGGATCTCCCTAACGGATACCAGGCGAGGGCTTGAATTCTTCCAGCCTCTCTCCATTAAACAAAACTGAGAATGACACCGTAATAACCATCCTCATCACCATATCAACCCATCTGGAATGGAAGCCCATCTTTATCATAATAGCACTTAAATACTCCCACTCCACACGGTCGTACGCCTTTCTCATATCAAGCTTGAGTGCACAGAAACGGTGTTTCACCGCCTTATTCCTCTTCATGAAGTGCAAACACTCATATGCTGTGATAATATTATCTGTAATGGGCCTTCCCAACACAAATGTTGATTGCTCATCCGAAATAATCATCGGTAACACCTGTTTTAGTATATTAGCAAGGACCTTAGATGAAATCTTATATATAACATTACATAGACTAATTGGGCGGAATTGGCCTAGTTCCTCCGGATTGGCGACCTTTGGAATCAAGAACAAATATGTTTTATTAAAGGTTGCTGGATCATCCTCACCACATATCACCCTTAGCACAATGTTTGTAATCTCCTCTCCACACATACTCCAATGACGCTGGAAAAAATGGGCGGGCAGCCCGTCAGGCCCTGACGCCTTGGTCGGAAACATCTGAAACAGGGCATCTCTCGCTTCTTGGCTAGTAACTGAAGCGATGAGTCCCTCGTTCATCTCCCCTGTTACACGGACAGGGACAGTGCCGAACACTTCATTCATATCCTCCGTCCCTTCAGACCTGTATAAGTCACGGTAAAAATCATTAGTAGCATGCACCATAAGGGAAGGATCATCCGTCATCTCTCCATCCGCCTTGCGGAGCTGGCATATTTTATTTCTCCGCTTTCTCTAGCTGGCTCTCAAGTGAAAAAAACGTGTATTCTTGTCGCCCTCCGCCAGCCACTGAACCCGCGATCGCTGCCGCCACATGACCTCCTCAGGTCAAGCTCAACAAGCCGCTCCACGGTCTTCTGCTCCGCTTGGGAAGGACAAACCCGGCCCCGTTCCTCTCGCGTGCGCTTGAGCTCCTCACGCAAATGTGAAGATTTCTTTACGGACATTCCCAAACGTATTTTTTCCCCAACTCTGAAGTGAGCCGGTTACACTTTCATATTTCCGCTGAAGGTCCATCAGCGTTGTTGCTTTCCCCTGCCGAGTCCAGATATTCCTCAGCATGGTATCAAACTCCTCATGCCTCTCCCACATAACCTCGTAGCGAAAGGGCCAAAAACCTCCCTGCCTACGCTGGTTACCTTGCATATCATTCCATGTCAAGAGGATAGGGTTGTGATCAGATGTGGCCACCGTAAGGCGACGCACCCTTTCTTGGGGGAAGCGATCACACCAGTCTAATGTTGCCAATGCTCGATCAAGCCGGACCTAACAATGGGATCCACCAGCAACTTTCTTCTCAAATGTCCACTTTATTCCCTCAAAACCGAGATCTTGTAGACCACAGACATCGACTGCGTCTCTGAAGCCTGCAATCTGAGCATGACTCCTCTCCTGCACCCCACAATGCTCGTGTTGGTGCAGTACTTCATTAAAATCCCCCACACAAACCCAAGGGTAAGGTGACGAAGAACGAGTAAACTTCATTAAGTCCCATGTTTTAAATCGCTCGGCCACTTGGGCCTCTCCATACACTGTCGTCAAACGCCACGGTTCTTTCCCAACTTCCTTCACAATCGCATCAATATGATAATGTGAATACGGTAGAATTTCTACAGATACATCATTGTTCCAAAATAAAGCTAGGCCACCACTACGGCTCGAGCTACTGACAGCAAAACAACGATCAAAGCCTATAGAACGAGCTAGTCCTTCCACGTGTGCCTTATGAAGTTGCGTTTGTTGAATACATAAGAACTGGGGCGTATTTCCGCGCAAGGTCGTGGATCTCTTTTACTGTCGCAGCACTGCCCAAACCGCGACAGTTTATACTCAAGGCACTCATTGGGCTGGGCGGTCCTCCATAGAGGCCGCCATCTCAGTTACATTCTCCAGATCATCGCGCAACGAGTCCTTGTCACTCTTCTTCGGCCTAGTATCCATCCTCCTCGGCCTCTTCTTTTTCTCCGAGGGTGTAACATATGCAGGCGGACTTGGAGGAACCTTCTGGACACTAGCACCCTGTTACGGCTTCTGTCCAGCTCCCGAATCAATTTCAGTCTGGGCCATGTCCATGTCCAACTGCTTCCTTGCTAGACTATTCATACCACCATGTCCTTCCTCCCGCACAGTTTTGAGAGGGCTTGAGGCAGTGTCTTGCTCCTCTCCTGGCTCGCTGAGTTCCGCCTCAGCTGAGTCTCGCTTGCGGCCTGCAGTGCTCGGTTTTGGCATCCATTTTCCGCGACCCCGTCCCCCCGTAGCACGCCTAGCTGCATGCCCTCCTGCACGCCCCGCCGCACGTCCTCTGCGGTCACCCACCGATCCACGCCCCTATCAGTTCCACCACGAGCTGTGAATCTCGCTCTAATTCCTGGCGTTCCCGGCTTCCATTGTGCTTCCTCAGCCAACATCCATGGACCAAATTGCCGATCAGCCTCCTCATACTCTCTAGTTCCACACTCAAGGTAAGTGTGGCCCATGAGACCGCAATGCTCGCAATATTTCCGCGAGGGGTACAAAACGAGTGAGCGGCTTTGCAGAGTCTAACTTCACCCTAACGCGGTGGAACGGTCCCGTCCTCGTCTGGACAGGAGATGCCTCGACAGACACAATCTTCCCAACCCTAGAGGCCAACTGAGAGAGGACCTCAGTGTTGCGGAATAATGGTGGAAGTTTGTGAATCTGCACCCACGCCTCCACACCACTCGGAGCCTCCGGCACCATAGCAACACCATCGAATGGTTCAACCATTAGGGCACAACCTCGAAAAAGCCACGGCCCCTCTTCCATGATTCTCTTCCAGTCACCCAAACAGAAAGCTAGAAGGACAAACAAGTTTGGTTCCACTTCTGAGAAGGAAACCTCATGCGCCGGACCCTAAGCCGCCATCATCGTGTTCTTGAGCGCAAGCATACTGAAAGGCTTCCTTGTAAGCACTCGCGCCGCCGCGAGCCACTTGACCTCCGGCCAACGCCGTACCTCCTCCTTGGCGAGAACTACGTCGTTCAGTTCCTCCCCATGGAGGTTCAAGTTCGATAGCAGTTCATCTACATCGACTTCCTTCCTGCCTCTTCCGTCCCTCGCCCGCGAACTTTCCGCCGCCATTGCGATCGCTTGCTCCCTTGTCGTTCCGCCCCGCAGCCCCAACCCTCTCCAACCACGCGTACCAAGGCCGGGCAGCCAACCAGAGTCGGCCCCTTAGTCAGCCCGAGTGGCCGGACGGGAGGGAGGGAGGAGGAGGAGACGGAGAGATCGGTAAGATTCCGTCGACGGAGATCCGATCACCATAGCCGTTGCCTAACCCTAGAGAAACCCTAGGCCATGAACACCAGTGGCAACCACGCTTGCGCATACTTGAGCCGACTATCGGGAACAGGTGCACAAAATAGATACATGCTACCAAAACGCGCCCCTAGGTGTTGGGCTTGTGCCGTGCTGGTCGGATCCGTCGGCGGCCAGGTTTGATCCGTGGGTAGAAGAGAAAAAAGGGTAACGGGCTGTGTACGGACTGCTTGCGACTTTCAGGGCCTTTGCTGTCGAAGAAAACTTTGAGGGCCTTGTTGTGTGTACTTCCATACGTGATACGTGTAGTGCGTAGACTCTATGAGCGTGTACGATTCTGCATCGTAGTCGTAGGAAATTATGGTCGTCCCGTGGAGAATCTGTGATGCGCGGACGTGTTCAACCTCGTCTAGAAGTAGGTTGACCCACCACGGGAAAGCTGGACTAGAAGCAGGCACGTGGCAGTTGGAACGCCTCGCTGGCCGTTGCCTCCCTCGCGTGGAAGGAGCGAGCACCATGACTCAGCCAAGCTCTTCCCATCCTCCGTGACCGTGAGAGCAACAAACACCCAACTAGCAGCCACACGCCTGCCGCCGACTTGGTGGCCCCACACCGTGGTTGGGTCCCGCGTGTCAGCTACAGACTCGAACGAGAGAGATGTCAAATTAGGTGGGCCCTCGCTGCGGTGGTGCCGACCAAAGGCTGGAAACTTCCGAGTTCCGTCCCGCAGGTGACTCAACCATGAAGCCACGAACCCTACTACACTTTCCCTTTTTTTTTTGTTGCGCCGCATGCCGCACTGCCGTTCTCCCTCCTCCGCCCGCCTTCTTTCCCCAGCCCGTGCGCATATTCGCCCGCATCGCCATAAAATCCCACCGGAAGCACGCACGGCGAGAGGGAAGCAAGCAGCCGAGCCCACCGACCAGCAGCGCCGGAGCCTAGTCCCAGCCCCCTCCCTCCTCACTCGTCCCGGCCTCCCGTGGCAGCTGCCGAGCCCTGCGCCTTCTCTCATCTCCGTGCCTGTATCGGCCGATGGCGGCGGCGACGGCGGCGGACACCACCGATGCCTCCACGGCCGGGCTCGCGCTCGCCGAGGCGAACATCAACTGGGAGAGGTACCCATCCTCGCTTCAAACTTCCAACTTGTTTTTCTTTTCATCTATTCATTCATTGCCTTGCCCCCCATGAGGATGCCCGCCCGCGTCTTCACAGTGATATACACTCCGGTTTACATTCAGCTCATTGTTTTTTTTGGGTGGTGAATAAATCGGCCCGATGCGGTGCCTGATGTAGGTAGGTCTAGTCCGGGAAATGGGGATTCCTGGTGGCGGGATTGGTTTCAAGGAAGACGATTCACGACCGCATTAGCCGTTAATTTGGTTGTTTGTTTCCTACATTTTCGTTTTTAGCCTTTTTGGGTGCTGGGTTGTGGGAGGAGCACGGGGTCATGAGGATCACGTTCTTAGCGATGACAGATTTGACAGGAACACTAATTTGTACTGGAGTACCTTTCTTCAGCAGCCTCAAACTTCCGCTGTAGGGAACGCCAACTCGCCTACGTCTTCCACCGGCTTCCTTCCTTCCTTTTGTGGACTTCTCTCAACACAAAATAGTGTGTTGAACAAATACGAATCGACTTCTTTCTTCAACATCTAGTGTAAATTTTCAGAGGCCACCCAAGTGAATGGGTACCCAACATTGCCACGGTCCATTAATTTCTTTTGCTCTCACGTATAAACAGAATTGAATTGACGTGTATAGAAATATATCACAATTTTGAATTTTTTAACTTAAATTCATTTCAATAAAACTGCTAATGCAATTTCCTTGTTTAAATGAAGGCTTAGCTGATTAGTTGCAGCAAACACATGCGACTAAGTTATGTATTTTTGCAACTGAAAATGTGGCTCATGTCCGACCCAAACATTTAGCAACAACACAAGGATCTAACAATTATGATTATGCATTACCAAATCTCATATCAGGCCAATTTCATATATCCAGTGAAAACAAAACCACATCAATGTCATGACCATCCCACCCAAAGTTAGTAATACTACTGTGCAACAGCTCATCATTCAAGTGTGGAAAGATTTTTTTTGTACTGTATGCCAACATAACCACAATTAGTAATTTTGTTATTGGAGAGGTAATCCGTCCCAAGATACTCAGAATTGCAATAAGAAATCATCTACCTCTGCTCAGTTGCAGTGAAGGCGTCATGAGCTAATGTAACTTCAGAGTCCATCAATGATTCCCAAGAATTCTGTAAACGAGCCAAACTTTTTCCTGTTAATATGTGCGTTTTTTCTTCTCTCACTCTCACTCTCTATAGTACGATTGCTACCACAATGATTCCCAAGAACTCGTTCCGAAGCACTCACCAAGTAGATTTTATCTATTTTGCTAGCTATACAGTTTTCTTCATATGCAATTATCCCTTGCTGGATCATGTACAACACCAACTTCTGAGTACATATGCTTGTCCTTACAACAACTGATTTCTGTACTGAAGGTTGGACAAGACCAAGTTTCATGTCATCGGAGCAGTCCTGTTCACAGCGCAGCAAGGTGTTCTGCACCCAACAGCTGTTGTGAAGACTAGGATGCAGGTTGCCCAAGGAGGGCTTTCGCAGATGTCTGGTTTTGCCGTTTTTAGAAAGATATTGAGGAGTGATGGCGTCCCTGGTGTTTTCAGAGGTTTTGGCACCACTGCAGTTGGAGCTCTACCTGGACGAGTCTTGGCTCTGACTTCGCTAGAGATGTCCAAGGAAATGGCATTTAAATATTCTGAGCATTTTGATATGTCCGAGGCATCGAGGATTGCTGTTGCTAATGGTGTAGCAGGCCTGGTGTCAAGTATATTTTCGAGTGCATATTTTGTACCTCTCGATGTGGTGAGTATCCTTTCTACTCTTCTTTCCCATCCCTCTTAAGCCTCTAACCTTGCACAGCTGATTTTTCTAGGCTTAATGGCTTAACTAATATTGTTGCATGCTAGTTTTGGAGGAAAAAGACTGAAAATTTATCGCAAATGTATCCATTTTGAAATTATTAATATGGTGCTACCTTTTGCAATATTTTTGGTTTTTAAAGTTTCAGGACTATTTTTTTCTGTATGTCCTGTTAACCTTTATTCACCTATGTATGTTTTCAATTCCCGTGTAGCTCTTGCGTCTTTTTTCTGTATCTGAAACTGACAAGGGATGATGGTTTGAGGAATAAATTACCATTTAAATTAAGCACATCATCTTTTATTCCTCTTAACAAGTAGCATTTGATTTTTGCTGTCTACTTTACATGTTACTGTTTTGTATGTGCTTGTAGATTTGCCAGAGGCTCATGGTTCAAGGATTGCCAGGGATGCAAACATATAGAGGTCCATTTGATGTGATAAATAAGGTTGCCAGGACCGAAGGTATCCGGGGACTTTACCGAGGTTTTGGAATTACCATGTTAACTCAATCACCAGCTTCTGCCCTTTGGTGGAGTTCATACGGTGGTGCTCAACATGCTATCTGGAGGTGTGCTATCTAATATTTCCCTTTTCCTTTGTGTTCAACGTTTGTAGTGTCATATCTTGTTGATATTCTTGCAATCCCTATTTAGGAGCTTGGGTTATGGAAATGACACGCAAAAGAAACCATCTCAAACAGAACTTGTTGTTGTGCAAGCAACAGCTGGAACATTTGCTGGAGCTTGCTCATCGATTATCACTACACCAATAGATACCATCAAGACACGGCTTCAGGTAAAATTATTTTGTTCATCTCAATATGGATTGTTTTGTATCTTGGTAGATTCATCTTTCTCAAATATATAGCCAGTATGCTTGCCTTGCTTTTTTTTTGGCATTGCAAGCTTCATGTTAGAAAGGCCCATGAATGCTGAGTCTTGATTGTTGTCGTAGTTTCATCCTGGGAAATGAACTCAGCATTACCGCAGTATCCTCTTGGTGTGAACTTTTTATACCTTGTCAGAAAAGTCAGTTTTGTTAGCAGTCCCTTATTGGTAGGTGCAATTAGATAGGGGAGGAAAAAATTGTGAGTCCTCTCTTAAGAGGAGCTCTAAAACTAATAGTGTACATGGGAGAAGGAGGTTGCACCAGTGGTAATAGGCTGACCCTCCAAATAAGCAACCAATCGTGTCATATGTCCTTTCAACCGTAGGATCGCCCGCATCTCCTGCAGCTTTCCTTTGCTTATTTCACCACTCTCGAGAAACACAACACCATGGTTTTCCTTTTGCCTCCTCGCTCCTCACGGCCTCGATCTCCTCTATTGGTATTGATATCCTTTGCGCTGCCTCCTCCGCTAGAATGTAACACTTGCTTTCCGCTCTTCTCTCCTTTTTCCTTCAACTACCTTGACTCACCAAAGTTGTTCTTTCTTCCTTCCTCGGGGTATTGAGCGCCACATTTTTGGTCAGGGTTATTAGAGTCTCTTCAAACTTGATAAAGATCCTGCAATCTCAGGATCTCTTGCTAGTGGTGAATTGCCAAACGTTTTTGGTCAGCGGTTGTTAGTCTCTTCGAACTTTATGAAGATCCTGCAATCTCACGATCTCTTGGTATTGGCGAATTGCCAAATGAGCGATCCTGCCTTTCTGAGTAATGTGATGGCTTATTGTTTGTTTGGATTTCCACTTGGTGATTTTAGTAGCTTCTGCTATTGTTGTGTGGCTGTGTTTGCACTGTCTGCATAGGCCACACAGCTTGACCATGGTTGATATGTTCTTATGTGGGTTCCAGCTGCAAAACTGGGCAAGGCTAGCTAATGGGTGACTGTGCCCCTAGTCAAATCCGGCCATGGGTGACCATGGCAGGGCTGAGATTGGATCATGACAAGGGCTAGCTGACGGTGAGCGGCACACAAGGATTGATTGTGGCCACGAGCACCCGTCACTGATCCTTACTGCATACATTGTTTGCAGCTACAAAGTCCACATAGGCCTGACCCCTGGAACCATAAGTTTGTGGTATTGCCCAGTTGAGAATGTTTTGGCTGAACTCTGATCATAAATATTGTCAATCTTGGGCTATGTGTTATGGACCTTGATCCACGATTAGTAGCTTCAGTGACTGGGCTCATCCTTGACGTGGAACAGAAGCTCCAAGACATATTAAAAATGTTTATTGATTGCTTGTCTAAAATGGTTACACTCCTTAATGGACAAGCATGTCGGAGCCTTGGACATGCTGGCCGGCCTCAGGGCCCTGGCCCCATGACCCTAACAATATTGTGCACAGGGAGAAGGCGCAAACTACCCTGCCCCATCTACTCACCTAGTTACGGGCATTGGATAACATAGTTACGTTGCTGCTCCTTCCTGCCCTTCGTTACGATTGATTTGCATCACTTACTGTACAGGTGGTAACTATTAGCTCAAAATGAATTGAGTTTCCTTCATAGTAGGTTTCTTGCAAGCTCGTTTGTTTTTGCATCACTTACTGTACAGGTGGTAACTATTAGCTCAAAATGAATTGAGTTTCCTTCATAGTAGGTTTCTTGCAAGCTCATTTGTTTAGCTCTAACATGAGTGAGAAGTCAGCTCATCGTGTTCCCATGCGCAGGCCACTGATACCTAGGTTTCGCCGCAGAGCATATCTAGTGATCCCACACTTCATGTGATACCATAATACCAGCCTTTAAAATTCAAATTTGCAAGTTTTAATTTTTTTTGAAATAAATATGTGAATGTTCACGGAATGTGTGTCACCATCCCTAGAATTTGGAGAACAAAATTCAATGTGCAGAGAAATAAAAAGACAAATCCAACATGAATAGTGCCAGAAAAGACAAAAACACAAAATGGCACTATTCACATAGCAATTTGGATTTTTTTTTTGTTTCTCTGTGTGTATTCCGAATTTGACTCTGAAAATTCTAGGGAATGTAAACACACAACTTGTGAACACCCAGAATTTTGTTTCAATTTTTTTTGGCATATATAAATTTGAATTATAAAGACTGTATCATGGTATCACATGAAGTGTGGGATCACTAGATAATTTTTCGTTTTGCTGTCATATTTATATGTATTGAAAGATATTTTGGAACCGACTAGTTGCTGATGTCAGCACTATTCAGATGAATTTATCATATCACATATACAGCTTGCTTTGGAGTCACGTCTTGGAAGTTGTGTATTCCTTATGATATGAACTGCTTGAGATGTCTTTGCAATGTTGCCAGTCGTCACATGTGGTTGTAGTCACACTATATTTTTCAGAGCTCCCTTGCTGACGCTTGCCAGGTGCTAACAGCGTAACATGTGTTATCTCAGGTTATGGACAACTACGGGAGTGGAAGGCCATCTGTCGTGAAAACTACCAGGCTGCTGCTACGAGAAGATGGCTGGAGAGGTTTATATAGAGGGTTTGGACCGAGGTTTCTTAACATGTCCCTTTGGGGTACATCAATGATTGTCACATACGAGCTAATAAGTAAGCCTAGTTCTGGAAATCATCATCCATGCCCTCTTTAGTCTACCTGGTTGATTAACTCTTTTTTCCTATGACAACTGCAGAGAGGCTTTCTGTGAAGCCTGAACAATGAGCTTTTGGGTTCTGCTCCACCCAGTTGGTCATCGTTTCCGTGTTGGCCATCTAGTGAGCACATTTTTTGGTACAGGGATTTGCAATTGGAACAGCAATTGGAAATTCTTGATGCAGGAATCCCTTATGAAGCTTTAACATGTTCCCATATGAAGCAACCTTGTAAATACTTACTCTAGCTATGTAAGAGTTGAAGGTGCTCGTTTACGGATGAAATAGCCACGAATGGGGTTGAAATAGCCAGAGGCTTCGTCTGGGTAATGGAGCACGTAGTCGTTGTATGAGTTGGAAATTTTGTATCTTGTCCTATGTAGTGAACTCAAGATTGTGTTTTATTGTACTTTTGTAGCTCAGATCTTGGGATGAGATGACATAGCCAAATCAATTGAGCAGAAGATGTATTATCATGTTAGCTATAAGTTTGTCGCCTCAAATTTTCAATTAGCATACAGAGTTTGCCTATGTATTTCTACCTGTGGATGTTTGCCTCTTCAATTTCGTGCCCGCTTGTTTCAGATATCAGCATGAAGCATTTTGCAAGCATAGCTGTAAGCTTTCGAACTGTTGTGATGGTGCTGCCTAATACCTAATGAGTCCAGGATCACTGTTGTTTGCTTACATATTTTCTGTCTCTGGAGTGTAGAATACAGAGGAGTCCCTCAATGGTTGAAAGTTTGAATGAATTAGCGTGTAATCAGATGAAACATAATAGTAACTGTGATGGAACAGGTGTTCCCATGTGATGCTCAGCAATAGAGCAATTGTCGAGGTGATCTTGCACAGTGGGGCGCTCCTGAGGTGCTATAAGCTTTCGAACTGTTATGATGGTGCTGCCTAATACATAGTGAGTCAAGGAATAGTGTTGTCTGCTTACATATCTTCTTCTATCTCTGGAGTGTAGAATACAGAGGCTACCTCAAATGGTTGTTTGAATGAATTAGCGAGATGAAACATAGAACTGTTAGGAAACAGGTGTTCCCATGTGATGCTCAGCAACAGAGCAAGTGTCGAGCTGATCTTGCAGAGACTCAGGCCTGCCTTCTTGCAGGCAGTTAACTGGCGGCACCGTGAGCGTCGCCACCGCCCCGTACGCGTTCCAGCAGTACGGGCGGGCCAGCGTTGCCTCGCTGCCGCCGCCGCCGGCGGCTGGCCGCAGCTCCACGTCGGTCATGGTGATGTCCGTGCAGGCGACGGTGTCGCTGCACGCGAAGCGGATGGGCCCGCCACCGCCGTGCGGCTGCTGTTTGTACGTGCCGCGGATGTCCCGGTACGTGATGCCGGCGACGCGCACGGCGGAGGTCTGGTTGGCGCAGCCGTTTCCGAGGCAGTAGTACTGGTCGATGACGATGCAGGTCCTGACGTTCTCCATCCGGACGCCGGCGAACTCGACCGCCGACACCGAGCCGGCGCCGCCCTGCCACGTCTTGATGCGGAGGCCGTTGTCGGAGTCGAGGATCCGTGTGTTTCGGACCGTCACGTTGGAGACGCACGCCCGCGTGTTGCGCACGCCCAGGCTCCCGATGCTGCGCGCACGTTGGACGGCGAACCCGGCTATCAGCGTCAGCAGCAACGATCGAGAAGTGCGACAAAAGCTATGGCTGCTTTACCTGATGCCATGCCCGTGAGCGCATGTCACGTTCTCTATATGGACGGCGGAGCAGCCGGCTCCAATGGAGATGCAGTCGTCGCCTGCAGCGACTCAAATCACGGGTCAGGGCTCGGGACGAGTACTGTACTAGTAGTAAATAATGTTCGTACGGGCGCAGCGTACGCACCGTTGTTTATCCTGGAGTTGTGTATCTGGACGGACTTGGTGTTCTCGACGTGGATGCCGTCGGTGTTGGGGCTGAACGCCGGCGAGCTGATGAAGAGACCGTCCACGCGCACCTGGTCGCAGTTGTCGAACTTGAGGTGGAACTGCGGGCTGTTCTCGATCCTTAGACCCTGGACACTCACGTTGTTGCTGACGAAGAACCGTATCAGCTGCGAACGGGACACAGATAAGTGCAGGAAATAATCTAGCCATTTTGTTTACTCCAGGCAAAGATATGCATGACAGGGTGCAAAGGTGAAGCAGATTAATGTATCGATGATTGCTGTGAGATAAAACAGAGTGTAATCCAAGTGATTCAGTGATTGGTTGGTGCACTTACTGCAGGGCTGTCACATGGTCCGGGTAGGGTTGATCCGTTCGGGCCCTGAACATGCATACCAATGTTACAACTTGCTGCTTGCTAGTAGCACAAAACTATTGCTGAACAGATTGATTCAACTAAGCAAAATAAGACACAGTTAACAGTTTACTATGCAACAGAACAAGCCTATCAACTCTCAAGCCTAAACATAATTTCATAAAAGTAAATTTGAAGTGTATACAAAGTAGACCATAGAAAATATTCTAGTGGTTTCAAATCCTACGAACCAAACAACCTCTATAGGAAAAATCCCTAAGGACTGAAATCCTCCAGAATTTCACTGGAATTCCTTTGAACTAAATGAGCTCTACAATCATATAAGATTTTCTAGCAAGATCGAGGTGAGGCTTGTTTGAAAAAATCTTGTATCCATGATAAGATGACATATACTCAACCTCTATAGTAATTCTAATTTCCTGCTTTTTTTTACTGATTCTTGCATATTTTTTTCTGTAGGATTACATATGATATGACATTATACTCCTGTGTTTTCCTATTTCCGTGTTTTCCAAATCGTGGGCACCACCGCACCAAGAAGGCCCTTATGCTAGTCTTATGCGGGGTAAATATTTTTAGTTTATGACATACTCACACCTAGCTGGAGAAGGTCGTCATGGATCTACTTACTCAACATAAGTGGTGCTAATCTTCACATCATGACATCTGGAGGCTACCATTTACGGACTAGAACTTTTGTTGCAGGGTTTGTCCCTTATGTGTGGGTGCACGGCTTGGTTGTACACATCATCTATGCATAGATGAAAGTCAACTATTTATAGTTGCATCTGTTATCTACATTGCTACTCTATCTGTTTCCCAATACATTGTAAACAAGTTCAAATCATAGAGGGTGGTGTGGTTTGCCTCCTGTATGCATTTGCACACGGATATACACGAAAATCACAAAAAGCGTTTCAGTTTTATAACGTAGATGTATGTGTCTTCAACGTGCCTGTAAAGTTTCGTGAAGAAACGGCATATGATGTGTCCTACGCAAAATAAACAAAAAAATCATGTCTCTCAAAAGCAATTATACAAGTACTATATTTCTTTAGAGGATTTTTTTAACACGGCCCCAAGCTTGTCTTTTTTCAACAAAATTTTACATGTTCTTATATATGGAACATCAACATAAACTTGTGTAACTGTATCCAGAATTTTTTTGACAATTATAACACCATTTTTAAACCCGGTTCATATGTAGTCAGGTTCAACTTTGAATTTTTGTTAATCAAAGTCAAAATTTATAAAGTTTGATCAAGTATGTAGAAACAAATATCAACATTCGAGGCAATACAAAATTCATTCTATGTGAAAATATATTTTATGATGGGTCTAATAATATCGATTTGATATTATTGATATCGATATTTTTACTGCATACTTAATTATTTAAAGTTTAAGAATTGGTCAACAAATTATTCTATGTTTTCTTTTCAAAAATGAAGTTTTACGTACCCTATGAGGTTTGCATGGAAGATTCCACCACTCCTCCCCGTTGCCCTCAATGGTTCCTCCTCCCGTGAGCGTCATGCCATCGGTCTTATAGAAGGTTATCCATTGGCGCCGGCTATCCGCCTCCGGCCAGCTCGCTGGCCCGTCCGGTGGCATCAGCACGCCGTCAATCTAGAAGAGGCAACGCACGAATTCCCATTGACAACGTCGACGAAGCCAAATTAAACAGATTCAAAACGAGTTCACGGGAGCACCGTCCATATGCAGGAAGATGTGTGCGGCTTACTTGGAAGGTGAGCCCGGGCTTGCACGGCCCCGTGAACACGGTGGAGGTGACCGTGAACACGCCGTCCGACGGCACGAGCAGCGTGGCGGACTCGGCAGAGCACGCCTCCTTCCACGCCGCACGGAAGGCGCGGGTGTCGTCGGCGGACGAGCCGTTGCCTGACGCGCCGAACGCCCTCACGTCGAATAAGTTCCTGCAGGAAGCTGGCGCTGACGGCGGGAACGCTGAGGGAGGCTTTGCTTCTCTCATGGCTGGAGGTAGCGCCGGTGGCTTTGCCAATGGCAGTGGCGGTGGCTGCACTGGCGATAGTGTTGGAGGCTTGGTAGGAGCAAACGGTGGTGTTGGTGACTTAATGGCGGGTGGCTGCGCCGGAGGCGATAGTGCTGGAGGCTGGTAAGGAGCAAACGGTGGTGTTGGTGACTTAATGGCGGGTGGCTGCGCCGGCGGCGATAGTGCTGGAGGCTGGTACGGAGCAAATGGTGGGGGCTTTGCTGCCGCGGGCGGGGTCGCATGGTGTGGTGCCGTTGGTGACTGTACTGGATAGTGTATCGGCGGCTTTGCAGAGAGGCGTGGCGGTGACTGCGCCGGCGAGAATGCTGGTGGATTGGCAGCAGAAAATGCCGGGCCATTTGAGGCCGCTGGAGGAATCGCGTTGTGTTGTGGCGTCGATTTGGCAGGAGACTGCGCCGGCGATGGTATCGGTGGCTTGGCCGGAGGAATGCGCGCTCGATTGACGTGTGGAAGCGTGGGTTGCTCGGCCGGCGGGAGCGCCGGCGGCTTAGTGAGATAAATCGACGGTGGCTTGGCATGAGAATGTGACGGTGGCTTGGCTAGAGTAGGCGACCTTGGCGCGCCCACAGGTGAGAAGGCCGGTGGTTTGGAAGGAGGGTGTGACAGCGAGCACGGCCTGGTGTTTCGAGAGCGCGGCGGAGGGGCGTCGCGGAACCCCGGAGAAAGATCCGGTGGTTTCACCGGAGAATCACCATCGACGACGTAGGGAGGGAGCGCCGATGGGGGCTGAGAGATGTGGCTGTGGTGTGCGTGGTGGTGTCTCCGGTGCTTCCGGTGGTAGCGCAGCAGGGTCCTTGCGTCAGCAATGGGGAGGAAGGACAACACGAGGAACACCATCGATATGGCCACCGCGCGGCGCCACGGTGGAAGTGAATGCCGGTAGACCGCGCTTGCCGGTGGCCGCATCGCCCACCCCACCCCTGGCTATCGGTGGCGAGCCGGATGCTGGGAGTCTCACTGGAGCCGGGTAAGACGGCTGGAAGAGTTAACAAGCAAAAAGGAGGCGCTGCATACATGATTGCACGTACATCATGTGGTCGCGAGCTAGCTTTAGTCTGTGGTATATATACACATATATACTTGTTGTGGAGTGATGTTAACTTGCTAAGATTTCCTTTTGAGAAGAGTAGAGGCAGATTTGATAATCAATGGCATTTTCTATTTAATGCGGTTATTGCCAGTTTGGATTTGAGAAAGGTTTCAATAACATGGAGGTAGTTTACTTGGGCAAACAATCTTTCGGAACCTATTTACGAAAAGTTAGATCATGGCGGAACCAATTGGGAATCAAAATACCCTATAGTGTCGGTACAGGCTCTAGAACGTATAGTAAGATTATCGGATCATGCTCCCATTCTTTTCACTACTGGACTGTTTGACACGAAAAAGAGGACGCTAAGGTGAAAAGCGTCTCCCTTACACCGGGGAAAAATAATGCGGGCGTGCCAGTGTACAAGTACACAAAAATAAAAGGGAAAAGGTACATATTAATCATCACGACTAATAAACTAATCCCGAGTGTGCGCTCCGTGTGGCCTGCTGGCGCGGCCGGTATGACTAGGCGATTGTGGTTTCCTGGTTCCCGGGGCCTCGGAAGACACCCGGTTAATTACTCCCGCGGATAGAACCGCGAGACACCTCCGATTAAGCTGCTTGGTCGTCGTCTTCGGTCTTCGCTTCGCGTTCTTCATGCATGGTGGTGGTGTGTGTTGGCGACGGCAGAGTCCGTGTACTAGCGTGTACACGCGCCGTGGATAGCATGGCCTTTGCTCCGGCCATGCCCGCCTCGCCGTCTTGCCTCGTCGGTCTTGAGCGGCGTCGGGTGTTGGTGTCGAGGTAGCATGCATGATTATGCTTGGCTTGACGTCGCAACGACTTGTAGTTTCGCCGAAGGCGCGAGGGGTACACTCGCGCGGAAGTAGTCGTAGTAGAGGAGTCGTGCGGAGATAGGGTCCGCGGAAGTAGACACGTAGGTTCCCAGCAGGCATGGCCGGGTGAAACACAATATTTGCACATGTATTAACGTACACGCGCATGCAATGCATGAGTTTCAGCTAGAGCGTGTGCAACAAGCACAGTCCAGCTAGCCGCGTAGATCGAACTCAAACGAGCCCATCGCCCAGAACAGCTACACGCCCGGCCGAGGTTCAGCGCGGCAGCATCGCGGCCGCCGATTACCGACGCGACAAGAGCGCCAATGTTTCCCACGACATGAGCATGTCCGGCGCGACAAACGCCGCTGCCGACAGAACGACACCATCACCCGGCGCGATGCGGATGCTGCGGATGGAGCCGACGCCCAGCGCGATATGGCCGCAGCTGATAAAACACGCGGACGCCCATCACAATGCGGCTGCTGCCGCGGGAACAACGCCGACGTCCGGCGCGAGAGCGTCGCTGCCGGCACCACGCCGACGTCCGGCGCGAGAGCGTCGCTGCCGGCACCACGCCGACGTCCGGCGCGTGAGCGTCGCTGCCGTGAAAGAAGATTACTCAGCGTTGGCCGCGTTAGGAAGCACCTCCGGCGTCGGAGGCTGCCCCCAGCTTGGCATGCCGAGAACAACACCGCCACTTCCGGCGGTCCGACGACCTGCCAGTGGAGGAAGGTGGCCGTAGATCGGCGACCACCGCACCGTCGACAACGCCTTTGTCAACAGCGCGGGTATGTAGTCCCGCCGTCCAGGGGACACGACGACCAATCTGCGGCGTTGGCCGCGCCTCGACCGATCGGGAGATTGGTACCGCCACGCTAGATGCAAGGAAGAAGATGACATAAATATTAGCGTTGTTTCTCACCATTGGCGAAAACGACCGGCATGATCTCGTCGAATCTCCGGCAAGCTCGTTAGCCTACGGTGCACGCGTGCTCCTCACGGCGCACACCGAGTCGATTTCTCCTCTCGGCCGCCTGCGCGAGAGGAAGATGTAGTTCGTGGCTTCTTTCTCCAAACGAGAAGCTCAGCAGCTTTCGGCTGGATGCGTGTGCGTGGGGCGATCTCTTGCGTGGAGGTTTCTTGCGTCTGTCCTCGTTCCTCTGGCGTGGAGCCTTTTTGGTGGTTTATATAGGCAGATGGTCCGGCTTCATATGGTAAGTCACACATACATGGCAAGTAAGACATACGTAATCACTTTTGATTCCTCAATGTGTTGAGATTCTTTCGTGAGCTGCACGATGCTAGCAGGATTGACCCAGTTGTATGGATACATACGGTACAAATATAGCTTTCCAAACTATGTGACACGCACATACAAAGCGATGCGTCCGGCCGGGTATTGATTTTGTTCCAAGTCACGTACATATTTGTATATGCTGTATACATGGATGGAATCCACATCACCGATATCTCTGGGCAGTTGATTAAATAAATACGGCCAGGCTTCATCAATTAAGCTCTAGCCCATAATAAAGATTATTTTATGTATTCATTTTGCACACGCGTATATATACATGGCATTTTTAATAATAATTTCGCGGGCGCTTGTCGCTCCCTTCGCGAATATTAGTACCAAATATGATGAGGACATTTGCACAAAATATCATCAAACAAATGCCCCCACACCAAGTTAAGTTCGAACGTGAAGCGATTCGAACTTGACTTGGTGTAAAGAATTTCTTTTCAACGGACCAGACGCAATTTGAACCAATGGTGCCCATATCTTAGGAATATATTGGTACAAAATACTGTCAAACAAAGCCCCCCACCAAGTCGGGCTTGAGTGTGAAGCAAATCAGGCTCGACTTGGTGAGATATAGTCTTAGCAACTATGTGGCGCAATTATTTTTGTTGCTGCCGTAGAGAGTGAACTTCTATTGAAAAGTTCGTGTACATCATGTGTGTATGGGAAAGACATTTTTCCTGGCCTCAGGGCATCGGCGTGCCAAAGGCTAAAAGAGTGGGCGGGGTATTCAGTTGGGTCGTATAGCTGGCACGACGCCTATCAACCGAACATCCCGACGTCATCCTCAATTTGCAGCGAAATCCGTGCCGCTCCTTGAAGGTGTTTATCGATTTAGTCGCGACCGTCTAGCTGCCACGGTGCCAGCCGACCAGATCGAAGGGTTTCGCAGCTTCGCGCTGGCCGCATTGGCGCGCTACACTCGTTCCCGTCATGATGAAGACATCGGAACATCCGTCGATATCTTGGGTACCCGTGCTGCGACGGGAGGGGTGGTAATATTAAAGGCATAATGTTGCCCCCGGATGCCGCCGAGCTAGACGGCGTTTGGTGCCGTTGTTGTAGTTGACGCAGAGTAGATGTTGGGGCGCGTGCCCCCAATGGGGTTACGGGCGCCGCCGAGTCAGATGATGACCGGCGATGTTTGGCGTTGTTGTCGGGGAAGATGTGTCGCGGCGATTGGAGGCACGTGCCCCCAACGGCGTGACGGACGTCGCCGAGCCAGGTGACGACCGGCGACGGTTGGCGTTGTTGTTGTCGGAGTATAGCTTGTGAGAGAAGTGCCCCGCGTCGGGCGGACGCCGGCTTGTAGTTGTCACGAGTGCGCGCTGCGCCCGTTGTTTGCTGAGTGCGCACTGCCCCCAGCTCCCTTGACGAGGGGCGATGCGGAGGTTTGTCCGCCGCGTGAATGTTGACGGCGAGGCACACGCCCTGGGCAGGGAGTACGTTCATGGTTGTAGATGCGCAAGCGACGCTGGACGGTGTCGCGTGATTCACACCTACTGCACAGAAAAATAGAACGTAGCCAAAGAGCCTGAAAGGACTACCACATTGCACCGTGCAGGATGCCCGGAGAGGCAAAAGTCATCCAACGCATGGGAAAAACCAAATAGAGGAACAAAAAAAAACGAGTTTGTGGTTTTTCTTTTTTTAAATGTTGGCTTTTCCGTTACCCTTGCCATGAGAAAGACATCGGAAAAGGCTGCCGAAGGACTAAAACATAGGAGCCGTCGAAATACCATGACGCTCGTGAGTGTGATGTGTATGAGTATGATGTGGTTGGACGAATGTCTGAGAGGCGACAGAAAATCGTACCCTAGCCCATGTGGGTAACGAGTACCCCCACAGCCTCCGCCATGCTCCCTTCCGTGCCTCAAGAACCCGTAGTCATAGGCGAGGCAGCGGGGCAATTTGGTTTGTAGGGAAACGGCTTGAGGGTGTGTTCATGCCTGAAGGGTGGTGGACAACTGCCGCCCGCCTTCCCGTGGTTTGGCGACTGGATGTGGACACCGGGCGCCGTTGAACGATGGGAGGTGTTTGACTTGAACGATCATTTTTTCTTTGACTCTCTTTTTTTTTTCTTTTTTTTTTGCTCTCTCTTTTTTTTTTGAGGTTGGGTGTATCTTTATATAGCCCGCATTATTTTTCCCCGGTGTAAGGGAGACGCATTTCACTTTAGCGTCCTCTTTTTCGTGTCAAACAAATTGGCACGCCCAGTGGGACCATCGAAGTACAGCTCCCATGGTGCTTCGGGCTCGATGGCGAACACCTCCTCTTTTTCGTGTCAAACAAATTGGCACGCCCGGTGGGACCATCGAAGTACAGCTCCCATGGTGCTTCGGGCTCGATGGCGAACACCATGCCATGTCGAGGCTTCCGCTGCCTCCGGCGGCACACTCGTCGACCACCGGGTACACACAACTTTGAAGCAATGTGTGTCTCCGTCTACTTCCGCATTGGGCCCTCTCTTGCTCTTCTCCCTATTTCTTTCCGTCTACATCGACACCTACATGATGTCCCCTCGAGACGAGACACCGTCTATATCGACATCTACATGGAGTCCCCTTGAGGCGAGGCTCCATCTACATCGACATCTTCCTCGGAGTCCCTCGAGGTGGGACGCCGCCTAGGCCAACTCCTCGAAGCGGGCGCCGCCTACATCGATGCTTACGCGTAGCATCGAACCGCGGTGAAGCGGCGGACACCCGCAACGTCTATATCGGCCAAGCTCTTTTGCGTCATCATCTACAAGCGATGTCACCGCTAGCATGGTGGCATCACCCGGTCTTCTCCGACACCTACACCAACACCCACCCTCGATATCGTCCATGCGCCGACGAGGCGTAGTAATACTCCACCGAATTGTCTTCTTCCGATGAAGCAAACTACCACTTGCTTTGCCGACGAGGCAAAGTCAAGTCATCAAGTCCGGCACCGACAAGGCGGACACAACCGGACCTGGCACCGACGAGGCGAAGGTCGCCCACATCTTCATCATCGGACATCGACAAGCCGGAGGCATATGGCTATGCATCGGCGAAGCGACGGATGGACTGCTCCACCATTCCGCCCTTCTCCCACTTCACCACCACCATCTTCTTGGAGAAGATGAGACTTGAAGACGACGACCATTGCAGCAGCTTAATCGGAGGTGGTTTGTGGGCTTGACCCGCATACGTAATTAAGCGGGAGCTTTCCGAGGCCTCGTGAACCGGAACACCGCAATCGCCATGTCATGTTGGCCGCGCCGGCAGGCCACGGAGCGCATCCTATGGGATATTGTAATTTTGTTTCTCGTGACGAGATTAATAAATGCATATTTCCCTTTCTTTTTTTTATTTGTGTATTTAGGTACACTGGCACGCCCGCGTATTTCGCTACATTTCGTGTCAAACAAATTGGCACGCCCGGTGGGACAAGGTCTTTTCCCTGACCTCACCGACGACGAGGTTTCGGTGGTAATCCAGTTTGGGTCCATGATCCCCAAGTCTGAGGACAACCGCCAGGTGCAGGATACCACCCAAGAGGCGGAATCAAAGAAAGCCCGAGAGAGGGCGTTCGCCAACACTAAGAAGGTGCGCTGCGAGCTTATGCTTGAAGCACGCACCCTCTTGAAGAATACATCACTTTCAGCCTCGGCGTCCGGCGTCAAACCGGAAATTACCGAGCGGACTGGACTGCGCACGGAGGCTAAGCTTCTCGAGGCTCTTGAGGCTGTCTCCGCTAACCTGCGGAGTCTCAGGGCAAGCGCCCGTGCATCACGGAGCCCACACCGCCTTCGCAACCTCAGGAGGAAGTACCAAAAGGTACAACGCCTTCATCGACTGATGAGCTCCCGCATAGCTCAAAAGGCCGTCTTCGATGAGGACTGGTCTTTTGGCGCAACGGAGTTCGCCCACAAGGTGTTCACCTGCAACACCCTAAATTCCCCAGATGGATTGTTCCTCGCTCAATGCGGGAATGAGCCATCCAAAATCAAGGAGCTCGTACGCCGGGCGATCATGAAGGAATTCTGGAAGCGGCGCCCCCGAAAGCAGCCCGTGCTGCCGGGCCAAACCGTCGCCTTCGACTCGATCAGCGACGGCTCGCTCCGCCCGAGTATGTGGGCCCCATGCTTCCATACCTCGGCGGGAGACGGGCTGCCCTCCGCCAACGCCAACAACAGATTCTCGCTTCTTCGGAGCGAAGCGCCCGCTCCGCGAGAAGAGGACCTGCGACAAGAACTGCGTCAGCTCCAAAACCAAATGAGCCACCTTCAAAGGAGGCTCGATGGACAAGGGGAACGCCCTGAATCATCGGCACAAGGTGCGAACAGGAATAGGCGCCCTGCTCTAACCCATCGCCCGCAACATGTGCGCCAAACTTTGGCGCCTAGACGACGTCCTTCTCCTACACGCCTTAACTCTCGGGGGCATCATGCTTTCCCGCCACGCGACAGTAGGTGGCCTCGGGACGATGCCGCAGCCCACCGCCCCATGCAACAATGGCGACCACGGAGAGAGTCGGCGCCCACCCGGGCACCACCACTTGCAAGGCGCGAGGAAGCGAGGCGCGAGCCGGCACCCATCAGGGTACCACCGCCTCGAAGGGAGGACGTGAGGCGCGAGCCGGCGCCCACTAGAGTATCACCACCTCGACGTGAGGAGGTGAGACGGGAAGAGGTGCTGGAGCGGGCGACAAACAACCCGACCGCCCCACCAGCTCCATCGACCCGGCGAGGTGTACCACCTCTCCTACCTACACCGCCCATTCCACCAAGAGTTCAGGGTGCTCTTACCGAGAACCAACGCAAGCGCGAACGGCGCCGGAGGAATCGACAAGTCCTCTACAACGAGCTTGAAGGCTTGGTGCTCCGGCACACCCAGGTCCGCCTTCGGGGTGATGGCGATGTCGTAGATAACGACCGAATCACATTCCGCATCTCCCCAAACTTGGAGCGGCATGAAAGGTATACCTACCTTCTGAGTCGCCTCACGCCAAAACCACGCAAGGCACAACCCGGTGCCGCGGAACAAGAAGGAGCGGGGGTCACGCGGACCGCAGGGGTCACCCCGGCTGCTCCTCCAACGATCCTCAAACAAGGAAGCGATGCCTCTCCCATGGAGGGAGTGACGGACGTCTCTCCTATGGAGGGAGTGGAGGATGCCTCTCCCATGGAGGGAGTTGAAAAGATGCCCAAGGAGCGTCCCGATGACGCCCTAGACGGAGGTGTCGAGACCAGACCCGTCGAGGCGCAACCTAATGCTGCCCTCGAACTTCCTCAACCCATGGAGGAGGCGCCTCCTCAGGTTTCTCTCAACAGGGAGGAACAGGAAGGCGAGACTACGACCCTACACCGCGGGGAGGATGAGGCGAAGAAGAACACGGCCTCATGCGGCACTCTAGCAGTGCGCTCGCGTGACGAGGAAGCAGGGTGGCAACCACCAAGTGTCACCCACGAATTTACATACTCTTCGGACGAGGAGATTGTGCCAAACCCAAGGGCTAATTTCCGCACAGCCCTCGCTGCCGGGCCTCGGCCAGGTTCGCTCATGGTTCAAGGGAGCCGAAGCTGCAGCAAAATCAAGCACCTCAGAAGAAGAGGCAAGATCGACAGCCTCCTCCCTCCCCATCACGACCGGAGGTGGCAAGAAGCCTAGGTTCTCCAAACGTGACTGGGATATTTCCCCGGTCCAGTACACCGACATGGCGTCGAGGCTTCCCGAAGATCAAGCCCGGCTACAACAAGTGGCGGGCCGGCCAGGAGCCGGAACTCGCCTAAAAGCGCTGGCGCTTAAAGGCATGGAGAAAGGCGTTTCAGCTTTGGGTGATCCTATCGAAGCTCAAAGTGGGGACGAGGAGGCTTCCGACGCCGCCTCTTCCTCCTCACTAGAGACGTTTCCCACCCCGCCATATGACGACATGGACGCGTCCGTCCCTTCGGACGACGAATCCTACCTACAAGACCTCCACACCGCACCGGTGCGCGTGACGACGGAGGACGAAGACGCCGAGGCGATAGCTGCAAAGCTCGCGGCGCAAAAGGGCATCATCGATAGCTCTTCCAGCAGGGAAGCTCTCGGTGACGAAAACTTAGCCGATCAAGTGCGCCGACAAGACCGTAAACTCAGCGAGCTAACGTCAAAGTTAGACAAATTCATGACGTTCATGATGCAGAATACCAAGGTGGCCGACCCACAGGAGGAGGAACTCCTATCCGGCGAAGCAGGAGATGCCCTCCATAACGAAGGAAATCCGCGACAAGACTCGGGCTTGCACGCTCGACCATTGGCCCCATCCAGCCCTGCGCACGCGGAGCCAAGTCCGAGCGACCTCAAGGGCTACCACGACCTGGTTGAGAGCATGGTCACCAAGAAATTCAAACAGATGGCCATTGACCAGGCGCCTCGTTCCTCGGAGAACGAGCTAGAGAAGCCCTATGAAGCATGGCACGATCTAGTGCCATTCCCCGCTGGGTGGCATCCGCCCAAGTTTCGCCAGTTCGACGGCACTGGTGATGCAAGGGAGCACTTAGCCTACTTCGAGGCGGCATGTGGCGACACCGCCAACAGTTCGTCGCTCCTTCTCCGACAATTTTCGGGGTCATTAACTGGCCCCGCCTTCCACTGGTATAGCCGCCTTCCAGTGGGATCGATCAGCACCTGGGCGGGCATGAAGGAAGTCTTCAAACGACACTTCGTCGCCATGAAGAAAGACTTCTCCGTTGTCGAACTATCGCAAGTGCGACAACGGCGAGAGGAGTCCATCGACGACTACATCGTCCGTTTCCGCAACAGCTATGTGCGCCTCGCTAGAGAGATGCACCTCGAGGATGCCATTGAAATGTGCGTCCACGGCATGCTGCAACACTGGTCGCTTGAAGTCTCTCGGCGCGAGCCCAAAAATTTCAGCGCTCTCAGCTCGGCTGTGGCTGCCACAAAGCTAGAGTTTGAGAAGTCGCCGCAAATCATGGAGCTCTACAAGAACGCCACTGCCTACGACCCCGCGAAGAGGTTCAACTCAACGTCCAAGCCACCCGCCAACAACAGCAAGCAAACGGCGAGCGTAGAGACGAATGCCACTAGAGTATTCGCCACCGCCCCACGAAACAATGCGCCTTTCGTAGGCGCAAGGGGTGATCAAGGAGGAAGACAACGACCATCCATGCAAGAGCTCCTCAAGAAACAATATGTTTTCCGTCGGGACTTGGTGCACGATATGTTCAACCAGCTAATGGAACACCGCGCAATAAACTTGCCGGATCCGCAAAGACCCGACCAGGTAAATATGGTTGACAATCCTCTCTATTGCCCATATCACAGGTATGTGGGCCACAAGATAGAAGATTGTATCTCCTTCAAGGAATGGCTCCAAAGAGCCATCAACGAGAAGAGGATCAACCTCGACGCCGATGCTATCAACCCTGACTACCACGCCGTGAACATGGTGAGCGTGGATTCTTCCACGACGAAGAGCGGGGCATCATGGGTCCCGTTTTCTCAAGTTGAGCATCAACTTTCGAGCCTCGTCATGGCTTCAGCCTCGGCACCTTCCGTCAACAACGGGGCCGTAGGCCCCTCCCGCGGTGAGGAGCCTTGGAGCACGGTGCGGCGCCGGACGCACGCAAGGCCGGTGCCCTCGCGACTCCCTCACCAATCGTTTGAGAAACGTACCTCTCTCGCAGTCCCGAGACGCTTTGATCCAAGTCAGCGTCGCCCGCCACCAAGATTCGTGCCCAAGTCGGAGGGCGACGAGGCTTTCCCTCGGCGCGGGCGGATATTGCCCACTTTGGGGCAGTTCTTCCCGCAACGTCCAACTCGAGCAGAAGAGGACGCCCAAGACGAAATCAATGCCTCGAAGTCATCAAACGTAGCAAGTTGCAACGTGGTCCTCGACTGCGGAAATGCAAGCAGCTCCGAGGCCGACGATGTACTCACCTCTCAAGAGCAGGAGGTGTTCCGCGCCGAGGGCTCCACGACGGAGCCCCTATTGCAGGAAGTCAACATGAACCTGCGCAGCGGCAAGGTTCTACCTGAAGCAGCGAAAGCAAAACCGCAAAGGGCGGACAAGACGGCTGCCTCGAAAGAGGCGCCACCAAGGGAAGATGCACAACTCCCCCAAGACAAAGAAAAGTTAACGTCTAAAGACGTCGACTACAACATCATCGCCCACCTGAAGCGAGTTCCGGCACTATTGAGTGTTTACGACGCTCTCATGCTAGTGCCGGACCTGCGTCAGGCGCTCATACATGCACTGCAAGCACCGGAGCTGTACGAGGTGGCCATGGCAAAGCATCGCCTCCTCTCAAACACGTTGTACGTGAATGAGATCACGTTCGACGACGACGACCGTCTCTTAGAGGAAGGAGACCACAATCGGCCCCTCTACATGGAAGGGAACATAGGGACTGCCCACCTGCGGCGAGTCCTCGTCGACCCCGGCTCCGCCGTGAACATTCTGCCCGTCAAGAGCTTGACGCGGGCAGGTTTCACGACGAGCGACTTGGAGCCCACCGACGTGATGATCTGCGGCTTCGACAACCAAGGGAAGCCCACCTTGGGCGCCATCACTGTGAGGATACAAATGTCCACCTTCAGCTTCAAGGTGCGGTTCTATGTCATCGAGGCGAACACATCCTACTCCGCACTCTTGGGGAGGCCGTGGATCCACAAGTACCGTGTGGTACCATCCACGCTTCACCAATGCCTCAAGTTTCTAGATGGGAACGGCACGCAGCAACGCATCGTCGGCAACGCCTCTCCTTACACCGTGCAGGAGTCGCATCATGCCGACGCAAAATACTACTTCCCCGTCGACAACAACGGCCAAAAACAGGGGCGAGCTGCACCGGTAGCCGACACTCAGCCCAAGGCCGGCGCCACTCGGGCCATTGAGGGAAAGAGCCTCATCACGCCATCCTCACCCACAAACATGAGAGGCTCATCCGCTCATCAAGATGGTGGCCACATGACGGGGGCAGGTTTTTCTACGCCCACCCCGACCAAGCCCTTGCTGTTAAAAGCGAGGATCCCTACATCGACGACGAGCAGGTGCTCAAGGCCACAGCACGCTGAACGCCGACAGCAGTGCGCCGCTAACACTTCGAGCACGAGGTGCGCTAAAGACGAAGCCCGCTCCTTCCGTAGGAGCGGCTAACAAGCAAGGCGTCATCAAGGAGGCCCTAAGGGGAGCTACATACGTGCAGCCCCTTCCTCTACATTTCGGTAACCTCCCACTTGAAGTTTGGGCGATACCTAACTCGTCAGGTCGAGATTGAAACCTTGTTCTATAAAGTTCCCCAAGTGAAACATTGTGACTTTATACTTGAACTCCCTAATCGTTGTTCGATACGGAGGAAGTGCTATCAACGATGAAAGTTGAGCCTAGATGGCTCGACTTGGCGAGCGCCGGAATCACGCTCCGGCAAAACAACAGGATGCCGCCACCGCCCTCCATATGCGAGGAGTGGTGGAGGCAATCAGAGGCCCTCAACAAGACGGAGGGCAAGAAGAAGCCCAAGTATGGGCTCGGCTACATCCCCAACTCAGAGCATGAGGGCAACGTACAAGCCTCGTGCCACGCCACCTCCGTCTCCTCGGGAGACGACATGTATGACGAACCTCGTCCCATCCAGGATCAAGACGTCGGCGCTACTCCAGCGCCACAAGAGCTCGAAGACGGTGGCCAACCCACCATCGACGAGCTGGTGGAAATCAACCTTGGAACGGAAGATGAGCCGCGCCCTACTTTTGTCAGTGCCACACTGACGGAAGAGGAGCGCGAAAACTATCGAAGCTTCCTGATGGAGTACCGGGACTGCTTCGCCTGGACCTACAAGGAAATGCCGGGGCTTGACCCCCGTGTCGCCACACACAAGTTGGCGATTGACCCCCAATTTCGGCCAGTCAAGCAAAAGCCACGACACTTGCGGCCGGAATTTGAAGATAAAGTCATCGCAGAGGTAGACAAACTAATCACTGCAGGTTTCATCAAGGAAGCCCAATACACCGAATGGCTCTCCAGCATCGTTCCTGTGGAGAAGAAAAACGGCCAGGTGCGGGTCTGTCAGGACTTCCGCGACCTGAACCGTGCATGCCCTAAAGACGATTTCCCCATACCCATTACGGAAATCATCGTCGACTCCACCACCGGACATGGCGCGTTGTCTTTCATGGACGGCTCGTCGGGCTACAATCAAATCAAGATGGACCCGGACGACGCCATCAACACCGCTTTCAGGACACCGAAAGGCAACTTCTACTACACCGTCATGCCTTTCGGATTGAAGAACGCCGGCGCTACATATCAGCGTGCCATGACACGCGTCCTTGGCGACTTGTTCCACCATAAGGTGGAATGCTACATCGACGACTTGGTGGTCAAAACCAAAGACCGCCGCGACCATCAAGAGGATCTCCGCGTGGTCTTTGAACGACTACGTCGACACCAACTCAAGATGAATCCACTTAAGTGTGCTTTCGCCGTACAGTCCGGCCTCTTCCTCGGTTTTGTGGTGCGCCACCGAGGCATCGAGGTCGAACCAAAGAAGATCAAGGCCATCCTCGACATGCCAGCGCCCACAAACCTCAGCGAGCTGAGAACCTTGCAAGGGAAGCTAGCGTACATACGGCGTTTCATCTCCAACCTCTCAGGGCGCATTCAGCCCTTCTCGCACCTCGTCAAGAAAGGTGCTCCGTTCGTGTGGGACGAAGCCTGCCAGCGTGGCTTCGATGACATTAAAGGTACTTGCTAAACCCACCATCGGCAGCTCCTTTAAAGGGCGCCCACTCATCTGTACATTGCAGCCCTGCCCATTCGTTGGGCGCTTTGCTCGCCCAACACAACGACGAAGGCAAGGAGGTGGCGTGCTACTACTTGAGCCGCACCATGGTGGGGGCTGAGCGCAACTACTCTCCGATAGAGAAGTTGTGCTTGACCCTAATGTTCGCTCTCCGGAAACTACGACACTACATGCTAAACCACGAAATCCAACTCATTGCAAGAGCGGATCCCATACGGTACGTATTAAGTCAGCCCGCACTCATGGGGCGACTTGGAAAATGGGCGCTCCTCATGATGGAATCGACCTCGCCTTGTACCGCAAGTCGATCAAGGGGCAAGCCCTGGCGGAATTCCTCGCGGCGCATCCCGTCCCAGACGATTCCCCTCTCATCACCGACTTGCCCGACGAGGAGGTGTTCGCCATCGAGCCCGAAGCACCATGGGAGCTGTACTTCGATGGTGCCTCGCGCACCGAAACCGACCCCGACGGTGCTCCGAGGCGGAGAGCGGGCGCCGGCTTGGTATTCAAGACTCCACAAGGAGGGGTGATTTATCACTCTTTCTCCCTCATGAAGGAGGAGTGCTCCAACAACGAGGCGGAATACGAGGCCCTCATCTTCGGCCTACTTCTCGCGCTCTCTATGGAGGTGCGCTCGCTGCGAGCGCTTGGGGATTCCCAGCTAATCGTTCGCCAAGTGAACAACATCTACGAGGTGCGTAAGCCGAACTGGTGCCATACTATAATACGGCCGCGGCTCATGGACAAGTTTCGCATATCGAATCGCCACGTACCGCGGAGCGAAATGCACCCGGATGCGTTGGCAAGCGGCGTCCTCATTGGTCTTACCGATGGTAAACCCACGCAGGTTAACGTTGAAGAAAGATGGCTTCTACCCGCCGTCTTGGAACTCGTACCCGCAGATTGCGAGGTGAACACCATCACCACAAACGTGGTGGAGGAGGGAGAATGGCTACAGCCATTCCTCGACTACTTCCAAGCACGGACGTCTCCCCGACGATCCAACCGAGAGGCGCCAACTCCAACGACGACTCCCTTCCTATGTCTATAAGGCCGGAGTCTTGTACAAACGGTCTTATGGACACGAGATGCTCCTTCGGTGCGTCGGCCGAGGGGAAGCTGACCGCATCTTGCAAGAGGTGCACCATGGGGTGTGCGGCGGCCATCAAGGCGGAGCCAAGATGTACCACAGCATCCGGCTTGCCGGGTATTACTGGCCGGGCATCATGGTCGACTGCTTGCAGGTGGCTAAGTCGTGCCATGGATGCCAAGTCCACGGCGACTTCAAGCACCAACCACCGGCGCCTCTACATCCGACCATCCCCTCCTGGCCATTCGACGCCTGGGGATCGACGTCATCGGCCCAATCGAGCCGCCCTCATCCCGGGGGCACCGCTTCATACTCGCGGCAACCGACTACTTCTCCAAGTGGGCGGAAGCCGTCCCACTTAGGGAGGTGAAGAGCGCCAACGTCATCAACTTCCTAGAGCGGCATATTATATACCGCTTTGGGATACCATACCGCGTCACCTCCGACAACGGCAAGGCCTTCAAATCAGGCAAAATGTACAGGTTTATGGAGAAATACAAGATCAAGTGGAGCTACTCCACCGGATACTACCCACAAGCCAACGGCGCGATTGAAGCCTTCAACAAAACCCTCGGCAAGATACTCAAGAAGACGGTGACAAGACACCGGAGGGATTGGGACGACCGTCTCTATGAGTCATTGTGGGCGTACCGGGTCACCGTCCGTACCCCAACACAAGCGACGCCTTATTCTCTCGTGTATGGGAGTGAGGCGGTCTTGCCGCTAGAGATTCAGCTACCCTCCTTACGGGTGGCTGTGCACGAAGAGCTCACACAAGATGAGCAAATTCGGCTACGATACCAAGAGTTGGATGCCCTGGAAGAAGGGCGCCTCGAGACGCTTCAAAATCTGGAGCTGTATCGCCAAAACATGGTGCGGGCTTACGACAAGCTCGTCAAGCGCAGGGTCTTCAGGAAGGGCGAGCTGGTCCTCGTGCTTCGCCGCCCTATCGTCGTTACACACAAGACGAGAGGGAAGTTTGAGCCGAAGTGGGAGGGACCATACGTCATTGAACAGGCCTACGACGGGGGAGCATATCAGCTGGTCGATCACCAAGGATCCCGGCCTATGCCCCCAATCAACGGAAGGTTTTTGAAGAAATACTTTGCTTAACGTTTTGCGCCTTCCATCATTTTTTTGTATTCTTCTTTCTTTCTCTTTCTTTTCTTATGCTTCTTTTCTCTTTTCTCTTGCCCTTGAGCGCTTTGCAAAGAGGGGGATTTCTTCTGTTGCCTAGCAAGTCCATAATGCACCTCCCGTTGCATCATGTGACTTGTCCGTGTTTTCTCGGTTTTCCCCGGACTTTTAAGTCCTACACAAAAACGGCTTTTCCAAATATTGCTTCGCCTGCGACTGAAGATTTGGCTGCCTTAGGACTATGCTAGCGGAAGCACGGAGGGTAAGTGGAGCGGCACCTACACCCACGACACCCAAACACACCTCACAGGCTCCGAGAGGCGGCGGAGACGACTACCTGGGCGACTTGTGGATATCGAAGCCGCACACCCCCATTCTGCCGGAGGTGTCTCGGGGCACAGAGACACCATGCCCCGGGGGAAAACGCTAGGAGAAGACCATATTATGTGGCACCCCGGGGCATGCCACCAAAAGCTCCAGATAATATGCCTGAGGGGGGTCGTAGTCCACCAAAGTGGACGGCTGCCAACCAAGTTCTCAAGGTGGTTCCCCCGAGGAAACGCCGCAGCGGCAAGTCAGCGCACTATCAGCAATCGGCAAGCAAGTCAAGTACGAGTTTAAAAAAAAAAAAAAAAAAAAAAAGAAATGGCGACCACGCTGGGACCTCCTCTTTTTCCCCGATCCCCGCTTCAAAATCTGGAGCTGTACCGCCAAAACATGGTGCGGGCTTACGACAAGCTTGTCAGCGCAGGGTCTTCAGGAAGGCGAGCTGGTCCCGTGCTTGGCCGCCCTATCGTCGCTACACACAAGACGCGAGGGAAGTTTGAGCCGAAGTGGGAGGGACCATACGTCATTGAACAGCCTACGACGGGGGAGCATATCAGCTGGTCGATCACCAAGGATCCCGGCCTATGCCCCCAATCAACGGAAGGTTTTTGAAGAAGTACTTTTCTTAACGTTTGCGCCTTCCATCATTTTTTTTTGCTCTCTCTTTTTTTTTTTTGCTCTCTTTTTTTTTTTTTTTTTTGCTCTCTTTTTTTTTTAAACTCGTACTTGACTTGCTTGCCGATTGCTGATAGGACGCTGACTTGCCGCTGTGGCGTTTCCTCGGGGGAACCACCTTGAGAACTTGGTTGGCAGCCGTCCACTTTGGTGGACTACGACCCCCTCGTGCATATTATCTCGGAGCTTTTGGTGGCATGCCCCGGGGTGCCACATAATATGGTCTTCTCCTAGCGTTTTCCCCGGGGCATGGTGTCTCTCGTGCTCCCGAGACACCTCCGGCAGAATGGGGGTGTGCGGCTTCGATATCCACAAGTCGCCCGTAGTCGTCTCTGCCGCCTCTGGAGCCTCCGTGAGGTGTGTTTGGGTGTCGTGGGTGTAGGTGCCGCTCCACTTACCCTCCGTGCTTCCATTAGCATAGTCGTAAGGCAGCCAAATCTTCAGTCGAAGGCGAAGCGTTATTTGGAAAAGCCGTTTTTGTGTAGGACTTAAAAGTCCGGGAAAACGAGAAAACACGGACAAGTCACATGATGCAACGGGAGGTGCATTATGGACTTGCTAGGCAACAGAAGAAATCCCCCTGTTTGCAAAGCGCTCAGGGGCAAGAGAAAACAAGTGAAAGAGAAAAGAAGAACAAGAAAAGAAAGAAAAAGAAAGAAGAAAAAAAAAATGATGGAAGGCGCAAACGTTAAGAAAAGTACTTCTTCAAAAACCTTCCGTTGATTGGGGGCATAGGCCGGGATCCTTGGTGATCGACCAGCTGATATGCTCCCCCGTCGTAGGCCTGTTCAATGACGTATGGTCCCTCCCACTTCGGCTCAAACTTCCCTCGCGTCTTGTGTGTAACGACGATAGGGCGGCGAAGCACGAGGACCAGCTCGCCCTTCCCGAAGACCCTGCGCTTGACGAGCTTGTCGTAAGCCCGCACCATGTTTTGGCGGTACAGCTCCAGATTTTGAAGCGTCTCGAGGCGCCCTCTTCCAGTGGCGTCCAACTCTTGGTATCGTAGCCGAATTTGCTCATCTTGTGTGAGCTCTTCGTGCACAGCCACCCGTAAGGAGGGTAGCTGAATCTCTAGCGGCAAGACCGCCTCACTCCCATACACGAGAGAATAAGGCGTCGCTTGTGTTGGGGTACGGACGGTGACCCGGTACGCCCACAATGACTCACGAGACGGTCGTCCCAATCCCTCCGGTGTCTTGTCACCGTCTTCTTGAGTATCTTGCCGAGGGTTTTGTTGAAGGCTTCAATCGCGCCGTTGGCTTGTGGGTAGTATCCGGTGGAGTAGCTCCACTTGATCTTGTATTTCTCCATAAACCCGTACATTTTGCCCGATTTGAAGGCCTTGCCGTTGTCGGAGGTGACGCGGTATGGTATCCCAAAGCGGTATATAATATGCCGCTCTAGGAAGTTGATGACGTTGGCGCTCTTCACCTCCCTAAGTGGGACGGCTTCCGCCCACTTGGAGAAGTAGTCGGTTGCCGCGAGTATGAAGCGGTGCCCTCGGGATGAGGGCGGCTCGATTGGGCCGATGACGTCGATCCCCCAGGCGTCGAATGGCCAGGAGGGGATGGTCGGATGTAGAGGCGCCGGTGGTTGGTGCTTGAAGTCGCCGTGGACTTGGCATCCATGGCACGACTTAGCCACCTGCAAGCAGTCGACCATGATGCCCGGCCAGCAATACCCGGCAAGCCGGATGCTGTGGTACATCTTGGCTCCGCCTTGATGGCCGCCGCACACCCCATGGTGCACCTCTTGCAAGATGCGGTCAGCTTCCACTCGGCCGACGCACCGAAGGAGCATCTCGTGTCCATAAGACCGTTTGTACAAGACTCCGGCCTTATAGACATAGGAAGGAAGTCGTCGTTGGAGTTGGCGCCTCTCGGTTGGATCGTCGGGGAGACGTCCGTGCTGGAAGTAGTCGAGGAATGGCTGTAGCCATTCTCCCTCCTCCACCGCGTTTGTGGTGATGGTGTTCACCTCGCAATCTGCGGGTACGAGTTCCAAGACGGCGGGTAGAAGCCATCTTTCTTCAACATTAACCTGCGTGGGTTTACCATCTGGTAAGACCAATGAGGACGCCAGCTTTGCCAACGCATCCGCTGGTGCATTTCTGCTCCGCGGTACGTGGGCGATTTCGATATGACGAAACTTATCCATGAGCCGTCGGGCCGTATTATAGTATGGCACCAGTTCAGGCTTACGCACCTCGTAGATGTTGTTCACTTGGCGAACGATTAGCTGGGAATCCCCAAGCGCTCGCAGCGAGCGCACCTCCATAGAGAGCGCGAGAAGTAGGCCGAAGATGAGGGCCTCGTATTCCGCCTCGTTGTCGGAGCACTCCTCCTTCATGAGGGAGAAAGAGTGATAAATCACCCCTCCTTGTGGAGTCTTGAATACCAAGCCGGCGCCCGCTCTCCGCCTTGGAGCACCGTCGGGGTCGGTTTCGGTGCGCGAGGCACCGTCAAAGTACAGCTCCCATGGTGCTTCCGGCCGATGGCGAACACCTCCTCGTCGGGCAAGTCGGTGATGAGAGGGGAATCGTCTGGGACGGGATGCGCCGCGAGGAACTCCGCCAAGGCTTGCCCCTTGATCGACTTCTGCGGTACAAAGGCGAGGTCGAATTCCATCATGAGGAGCGCCCATTTTCCAAGTCGCCCCATGAGTGCGGGCTGACTTAATACGTACCGTATGGGATCCGCTCTTGCAATGAGTTGGATTTCGTGGTTTAGCATGTAGTGTCGTAGTTTCCGGAGAGCGAACATTAGGGTCAAGCACAACTTCTCTATCGGAGAGTAGTTGCGCTCAGCCCCCACCATGGTGCGACTCAAGTAGTAGCACGCCACCTCCTTGCCTTCGTCCTTGTGTTGGGCGAGCAAAGCGCCCAACGAATTGGGCAGGGCTGCAATGTACAGTATGAGTGGGCGCCCTTTTAAAGGAGCTGCCAAGCACAGTGGGTTTAGCAAGTACCTTTTAATGTCATCGAAGCCACGCTGGCAGGCTTCGTCCCACACGAACGGAGCACCCTTCTTGGCGAGGTGCGAGAAGGGCTGAATGCGCCCTGAGAGGTTGGAGATGAAACGCCGTATGTACGCCAGCTTCCCTTGCAAGGTCCTCAGCTCGCTGAGGTTTGTGGGCGCTGGCATGTCGAGGATGGCCTTGATCTTCTTTGGTTCGACCTCGATGCCTCGGTGGCGCACCACAAAACCGAGGAAGAGGCCGGATTGTACGGCGAATGCACACTTAAGTGGATTCATCTTGAGTTGGTGTCGACGTAGTCGTTCAAAGACCACGCGAAGATCCTCTTGGTGGTCGCGGCGGTCTTTGGTTTTGACCACCAAGTCGTCGATATAGCACTCCACCTTATGGTGGAACAAGTCGCCAAGGACGCGTGTCATGGCACGCTGATATGTGGCGCCGGCGTTCTTCAATCCGAAAGGCATGACGGTGTAGTAGAAGTTGCCTTTCGGTGTCCTGAAAGCGGTGTTGATGGCGTCGTCCGGGTCCATCTTGATTTGATTGTAGCCTGACGAGCCGTCCATAAAAGACAACGCGCCATGTCCGGTGGTGGAGTCGACGATGATTTCCGTAATGGGTATGGGGAAATCGTCTTTAGGGCATGCACGGTTCAGGTCGCGGAAGTCCTGACGCACCCGCACTCGGCCGTTTTTCTTCTCCACAGAACGATGCTCGGAGAGCCATTCGGTGTATTGGGCTTCCTTGATGAAACCTGCAGTGATTAGTTTGTCTACCTCTGCGATGACTTTATCTTCAAATTCCGGCCGCAAGTGTCGTGGCTTTTGCTTGATCGGCCGAAATTGGGAGTCAATCGCCAACTTGTGTGTGGCGACACGGGGTCAAGCCCCGGCATTTCCTTGTAGGTCCAGGCGAAGCAGTCCCGTACTCCATCGGAAGCTTCGATAGTTTTCGCGCTCCTCTTCCGTCGCGTGTGGCACTGACAAAAGTAGGGCGCGGATCGTCTTCCGTTCCAAGGTTGATTTCCACCAGCTCGTCGATGGTGGGTTGGCCACCGTCTTCGAGCTCTTGTGGCGCTGGTGTAGCGCCGACGTCTTGATCCTGGATGGAACGTTCGTCATACATGTCGTCTCCCGAGGAGACGGAGGTGGCGTGGCACGAGGCTTGTACATTGCCCTCATGCTTGCCCTCTGAGTTGGGGATGTAGCCGAGCCCATACTTGGGCTTCTTCTTGCCCTCCGTCTTGTTGAGGGCCTCCGATTGCCTCCACCACTCCTCGCATATGGAGGGCGGTGGCGGCATCCTGTTGTTTTGCCGGAGCGTGATTCCGGCGCTCGCCAAGAGTCGAGCCATCCTAGGCTCAACTTTCATCGATGATAGCACCTCCTCCGTATCGGAGCAACGATTAGGGAGTTCAAGTATAAAGTCACAATGTTTCACTTGGGGAACTTTATAGAACAAGGTTTCAATTCTCGACCCGGACGAGTTAGGTATCGCCCAAACTTCAAGTGGGGAGGTTACCGAAATGTAGAGGGAAGGGGGCTGCACGTCTGTAGCTCCCCTTAGGGCCTCCTTGATGAGGCCTTGCTTGTTAGCCGCTCCTACGGAAGGAGCGGGCTTCGTCTTTAGCGCTCCTCGTGCTCGAAGTGTTAGCGGCGCACCGCTGTCGGCGTTCAGCGTGCTGCGGCCTTGAGCACCTGTAGAGCGAAGTGTTAACTCCCGGGACTCCGACGTTGAGGAGGTGGAAGGGTCGTGGCGGGTCAGCTTAGTTGTTGACCTGCTCGTCGTCGACGTAGGGATCCTCGCTTTTAACAAAGCAAGGGCTTGGTTGGGGTGGGCGTAGAAAAATCTGCCCCCGTCATGTGGCCACCATCTTGACGAGAGGATGAGCCTCTCATGTTTGTGGGTGAGGATGGCGTGATGAGGCTCTTTCCCTCAATTTCCCAAGTGGCGCCGGCCTTGGGCTGAGTGTCGGCTACTGGTGCAGCACGCCCCTGTTTTTGGCCGTTGTTGTCGACGGGGAAGTAGTATTTTGCGTCGGCATGATGCGACTCCTGCACGGTGTAAGGAGAGGCGTTGCCGACGATGCATTGTTGCGTGCCGTTCCCATCTAGAAACTTGAGGCATTGGTGAAGCGTGGATGGTACCACACGGTACTTGTGGATCCACGGCCTCCCCAAGAGTGCGGAGTAGGATGTGTTCGCCTCGATGACATAGAACCGCACCTTGAAGCTGAAGGTGGACATTTGTATCCTCACAGTGATGGCGCCCAAGGTGGGCTTCCCTTGGTTGTCGAAGCCGCAAATCATCACGTCGGTGGGCTCCAAGTCGCTCGTCGTGAAACCTGCCCGCGTCAAGCTCTTGACAGGCAGAATGTTCACGGCGGAGCCGGGGTCGACGAGGACTCGCCGCAGGTGGGCAGCCCCTATGTTCCCTTCCATGTAGAGGGGCCGATTGTGGTCTCCTTCCTCTAAAAGCCGGTCGTCGTCGTCGAACGTGATCTCATTCACGTACAACGTGTTTGAGAGGAGGCGATGCTTTGCCATGGCCACCTCGTACAGCTCCGGTGCTTGCAGTGCATGTATGAGTGCCTGACGCAGGTCCGGCACTAGCATGAGAGCGTCGTAAACACTCAATAGTGCCGGAACTCGCTTCAGGTGGGCGATGATGTTGTAGTCGACGTCTTTAGACGTTAACTTTTCTTTGTCTTGGGGAGTTGTGCATCTTCCCTTGGTGGCGCCTCTTTCGAGGCAGCCGTCTTGTCCGCCCTTTGCGGTTTTGCTTTCGCTGCTTCGGGCAAAACCTTGCCGCTGCGCAGGTTCATGTTGACTTCCTGCAATAGGGGCTCCGTCGTGGAGCCCTCGGCGCGGAACACCTCCTGCTCTTGAGAGGTGAGTACATCGTCGGCCTCGGAGCTGCTTGCATTTCCGCAGTCGAGGACCACGTTGCAACTTGCTACGTTTGACGACTTCGAGGCATTGGTTTCTTCTTGGGCGTCCTCTGCTGCTCGAGTTGGACGTTGCGGGAAGAACTGCCCCAAAGTGGGCAATATCCGCCCGCGTCGAGGGAAAGCCTCGTCGCCCTCCGACTTGGGCACGAATCTTGGTGGCGGGCGACGCTGACTTGGATCAAAGCGTCTCGGGACTGTGAGAGAGGTACGTTTCTCAAACAATTGGTGAGGGAGTCGCGAGGGCACCGGCCTTGCGTGCGTCCGGCGCCGCACCGTGCTCCAAGGCTCCTCACCGCGGGAGGGCCTACGGCCCCGTTGTTGACGGAAGGTGCCGAGGCTGAAGCCATGACGAGGCTCGAAAGTTGATGCTCAACTTGAGAAAACGGGACCCATGATGCCCCGCTCTTCGTCGTGGAAGAACCCACGCTCACCATGTTCACGGCGTGGTAGTCGGGGTTGATAGCATCAGCGTCGAGGTTGATCCTCTTCTCGTTGATGGCTCTTTGGAGCCATTCCTTGAAGGAGATACAATCTTCTATCTTGTGGCCCACATACCTGTGATATGGGCAATAGAGAGGATTGTCAACCATATTTACCTGGTCAGGTCTTTGCGGATCCGGCAAGTTTATTGCGCGGTGTTCCATTAGCTGGTTGAACATATCGTGCACCAAGTCCCGACGGAACATATATTGTTTCTTGAGGAGCTCTTGCATGGATGGTCGTTGTCTTCCTCCTTGATCACCCCTTGCGCCTACGAAAGGCGCATTGTTTCGTGGGGCGGAGGCGAATACTCTAGTGGCATTCGTCTCCACGCTCGCCGTTTGCTTGCTGTTGTTGGCGGGTGGTTTGGACGTTGAGTTGAACCTCTTCGCGGGGTCGTAGGCGGTGGCGTTCTTGTAGAGCTCCATGATTTGCGGCGACTTCTCAAACTCTAGCTTTGTGGCTGCCACAGCCGAGCTGAGAGCGCTGAAATTTCTGGGCTCGCGCCGAGAGACTTCAAGCGACCAATGTTGCAGCATGCCGTGGACGCACATTTCAATGGCATCCTCGAGGTGCATCTCTCTAGCGAGGCGCACATAGCTGTTGCGGAAACGGACGATGTAGTCGTCGATGGACTCCTCTCGCCGTTGTCGCACTTGCGACAGTTCGACAATGGAGAAGTCTTTCTTCATGGCGACAAAGTGTCGTTTGAAGACCTCCTTCATGCCCGCCCAGCTGCTGATCGATCCCACTGGAAGGCGGCTATACCAGTGGAAGGCGGGGCCAGTTAATGACCCCGAAAATTGTCGGAGAAGGAGCGACGAGCTGTTGGCGGTGTCGCCACATGCCGCCTCGAAGTAGGCTAAGTGCTCCCTTGCATCACCCAGTTCCGTCGAACTGGCGAAACTTGGGCGGATGCCACCCAGCGGGGAATGACACTAGATCATGCCATGCTTCATAGGGCTTCTCTAGCTCGTTCTCCGAGGAACGGGGCGCCTGGTCAATGGCCATCTGTTTGAATTTCTTGGTGACCATGCTCTCAACAAGGTCGTAGTAGCCCTTGAGGTCGCTCGGACTTGGCTCTGCGTGCGCAGGGCCGGATGGGGCCAATGGTCGAGCGTGCGAGCCCGAGTCTTGTCGTTGATTTCCTTCGTTATGGAGGGCATCTCCTGCTTCGCCGGATAGGAGTTCCTCCTCCTGTGGGTCGGCCACCTTGGTATTCTGCATCATGAACGTCATGAATTTGTCTAACTTTGACGTTAGCTCGTTGAGTTTGCAGTCTTGCCGGCGCACTTGATCGGCTAAGTTTTCGTCACCGAGAGCTTCCTTGCTGGAAGAGCTATCGAGGATGCCCTTTTGCGCCGCGAGCTCTTTGGCCTTTGCAGCTGCCGCCTCTGCGTCTTCGCTCTCCGTCGCCATGCGCACCGGTGCGGTGTGGAGGTCTTGTAGGTAGGACTCGTCGTCCGAAGGGACGGACGCGTCCATGTCGTCATATGGCGGGGTGGGGAGCGTATCTAGTGAGGAGGAAGAGGCGGCGTCGGAAGCCTCCTCGTCCCCACTTTGAGCTTCGATAGGATCACCCAAAGCTAACACGCCTTTCTCCATGCCTTGAAGCGCCAGTGCTTTTAGGCGCGTTCCGGCTCTCGGCCGGCCCGCCACTTGTTGTAGCCGGGGTTGATCTTCGGGAAGCCTCGACGCCATGTCGGTGTACCGGACCGGGGAAATATCCCGTTCACGTTTGGAGCACCTAGGCTTCTTGCCACCTCCGGTCGTGATGGGGAGGGAGGAGGCTGTCGATCTTGCCTCTTCTTCTGAGGTGCTTGATTTTGCTGCAGCTTCGGCTCCCTTGAACCATGAGCGAACATGGCCGAGGCCCGGCAGCAGGGCTGTGCGGAAATTAGCCCTTGGGTTTGGCACAATCTCCTCGTCCGAAGAGTATGTAAATTCGTGGGTGACACTTGGTGGTTGCCACCCTGCTTCCTCATCACGCGAGCGCACTGCTAGAGTGCCGCATGAGGCCGTGTTCTTCTTCGCCTCATCCTCCCCGCGGTGCAGGGCCGTAGTCTCGCCTTCCTGTTCCTCCCTATTGAGAGAAACCTGAGCAGGCGCCTCCTCCATGGGTTGAGGAAGTTCGAGGGCAGCATTGGGTTGCGCCTCGACGGGTCTAGTCTCGACGCCTCCGTCTAGGGCGTCATCGGGACGCTCCTTGGGCATCTTTTCAACTCCCTCCATGGGAGAAGCATCCTCCACTCCCTCCATAGGAGAGACGTCCGTCACTCCCTCCATAGGAGAGACATCGCTTCCTTGTTTAAGGATCGTTGGAGGAGCAGCCGAGGTGACCCACGCGGCCGGCGTGACCACCACTCCTTCTTGTTCTGCGGCACCGGGTTGTGCCTTGCGTGGTTTTGGCGTGAGGCGGCTCAGAAGGTAGGTATACCTTTCATGCCGCTCCAAGTCTGGGGAGATGCGGAATGTGATTCGGTCGTTCTCTAAGACATCGCCATCGCCCCGAAGGCGGACTCCGGGTGTGCCGGAGCACCAAGCCTTCAAGCTCCTTGTAGAGGACTTGTCGATTCCTCCGGCGCCGTTCGCGCTTGCGTTGGTTCTCGGTAAGAGCACCCTGAACTCTTGGTGGAATGGGCGGTGTAGGTAGGAGAGGTGGTACACCTCGCCGAGTCGATGGAGCTGGTGGGGCGGTCGGGTTGTTTGTTGCCCGCTCCCGCACCTCTTCCCGTCTCACCTCCTCACGTCGAGGTGGTGATACTCTGGTGGGCGCCGGCTCGCGCCTCACGTCCTCGCTTCGAGGCGGTGGTACCCTGATGGGTGCCGGCTCGCGCCTCACTTCCTCGCGCCTTACAAGTGGTGGTGCCCGGGTGGGCGCCGAATCTCTCCGTGGTCGCCATTGTTGCATGGGGCGGTGGTCTACGGCATCGTCTCGAGGCCACCTACTGTCGCGTGGCGGGAAAGCATGATGCCCCCGAGAGTTAAGGCGTGTAGGAGAAAGGCGTCGTCTAGGCGCCAAAGTTTGGCGCTCATGTTGAGGGCGATGGGTTGGAGCAGGACGCCGATTCCTGTTCGCACCTTGCGCCGATGATTCAGGGCGTTCCCCTTGTCCATCGAGCCTCCTTTGAAGGTGGCTCATTTGGTTTTGGAGTTGACGCAGTTCTTGTCGCAGGTCCTCCTCTCGCGGAGCGGGAGCTTCGCTCCGAAGAAGCGAGAACCTGTTGTTGGCGTTGGCGGAGGGCAGCCCATCTCCCGCCGAGGTATGGAAGCATGGGGCCCACATACTCGGGCGGAGCGAGCTGTCGTTGATCGAGTCGAAGGCGACGGTTTGGCCCGGCAGCACGGGCTGCCTTCGGGGGCGCCGCTTCCAGAATTCCCGCATGATCGCCCGGCGTACGAGCTCCTTGATTTTGGATGGCTCATTCCCGCATTGAGCGAGGAACCAGCCATCTGGGGAATTTAGGGTGTCGCACATGAACACCTTGTGGGCGAACTCCGTTGCGCCAAAAGACCAGTCCTCATCGAAGACAGCCTTTTGGGCAATGCGGGAGCTCATCAGTCGATGAAGACGTTGTACCTTTTGGTACTTCCTCCTGAGGTTGCGAAGGCGGTGTGGGCTCCGTGATGCACGGGCGCTTGCCTTGAGACTCCGCAGGTTAGCGGAGACAGCCTCAAGAGCCTCGAGAAGCTCAGCCTCCGTGCGCTGTCCAGTCCGCTCGGTAATTTCCGGTTTGACGCCGGATACCAAGACTGAAACCGAAGCGTTCTTCAAGAGGGTGCGTGCTTCAAGCATAAGCTCGCAGCGCACCTTCTTAGTGTTGGCGAACGCCCTCTCTCGGGCTTTCTTTGACTCCGCCTCTTGGGTGGTATCCTGCACCTGGCGGTTGTCCTCAAACTTGGGGATCACGGACCCAAACTGGATTACCACGTCGGCGAGGTCAGTGGAACAGACCTGCAAGATGATGCTTACCATCAGAGGAATGCCTCCATTGACCCTTCATGCAACATGTCATGCAAGATGCAATGCATTTGGAAGACCAAGCGAAGACCGAGCCGCGACCAATGTGCAGCAAAGATGGGAGGAGAACCAGGTCCCACCGGGCGTGCCAATTTGTTTGACACGAAAAGAGGACGCTAAGGTGAAAAGCGTCTCCCTTACACCGGGAAAAATAATGCGGGCGTGCCAGTGTACAAGTACACAAAAATAAAAGGGAAAAGGTACATATTAATCATCACGACTAATAAACTAATCCCGAGTGTGCGCTCCGTGTGGCCTGCTGGCGCGGCCGCGTATGACTAGGCGATTGTGGTTTCCTGGTTCCCGGGGCCTCGGAAGACACCCGGTTAATTACTCCCGCGGATAGAACCGCGAGACACCTCCGATTAAGCTGCTTGGTCGTCGTCTTCGGTCTCGCTTCGCGTTCTTCATGCATGGTGGTGGTGTGTGTTGGCGACGGCAGAGTCCGTGTACTAGCGTGTACACGCGCCGTGGATAGCATGGCCTTTGCTCCGGCCATGCCCGCCTCGCCGTCTTGCCTCGTCGGTCTTGAGCGGCGTCGGGTGTTGGTGTCGAGGTAGCATGCATGATTATGCTTGGCTTGACGTCGCAACGACTTGTAGTTTCGCCGAAGGCGCGAGGGGTACACTCGCGCGGAAGTAGTCGTAGTAGAGGAGTCGTGCGGAGATAGGGTCCGCGGAAGTAGACACGTAGGTTCCCAGCAGGCATGGCCGGGTGAAACACAATATTTGCACATGTATTAACGTACACGCGCATGCAATGCATGAGTTTCAGCTAGAGCGTGTGCAACAAGCACAGTCCAGCTAGCCGCGTAGATCGAACTCAAACGAGCCCATCGCCCAGAACAGCTACACGCCCGGCCGAGGTTCAGCGCGGCAGCATCGCGGCCGCCGATTACCGACGCGACAAGAGCGCCAATGTTTCCCACGACATGAGCATGTCCGGCGCGACAAACGCCGCTGCCGACAGAACGACACCATCACCCGGCGCGATGCGGATGCTGCGGATGGAGCCGACGCCCAGCGCGATATGGCCGCAGCTGATAAAACACGCGGACGCCCATCACAATGCGGCTGCTGCCGCGGGAACAACGCCGACGTCCGGCGCGAGAGCGTCGCTGCCGGCACCACGCCGACGTCCGGCGCGAGAGCGTCGCTGCCGGCACCACGCCGACGTCCGGCGCGTGAGCGTCGCTGCCGTGAAAGAAGATTACTCAGCGTTGGCCGCGTTAGGAAGCACCTCCGGCGTCGGAGGCTGCCCCCAGCTTGGCATGCCGAGAACAACACCGCCACTTCCGGCGGTCCGACGACCTGCCAGTGGAGGAAGGTGGCCGTAGATCGGCGACCACCGCACCGTCGACAACGCCTTTGTCAACAGCGCGGGTATGTAGTCCCGCCGTCCAGGGGACACGACGACCAATCTGCGGCGTTGGCCGCGCCTCGACCGATCGGGAGATTGGTACCGCCACGCTAGATGCAAGGAAGAAGATGACATAAATATTAGCGTTGTTTCTCACCATTGGCGAAAACGACCGGCATGATCTCGTCGAATCTCCGGCAAGCTCGTTAGCCTACGGTGCACGCGTGCTCCTCACGGCGCACACCGAGTCGATTTCTCCTCTCGGCCGCCTGCGCGAGAGGAAGATGTAGTTCGTGGCTTCTTTCTCCAAACGAGAAGCTCAGCAGCTTTCGGCTGGATGCGTGTGCGTGGGGCGATCTCTTGCGTGGAGGTTTCTTGCGTCTGTCCTCGTTCCTCTGGCGTGGAGCCTTTTTGGTGGTTTATATAGGCAGATGGTCCGGCTTCATATGGTAAGTCACACATACATGGCAAGTAAGACATACGTAATCACTTTTGATTCCTCAATGTGTTGAGATTCTTTCGTGAGCTGCACGATGCTAGCAGGATTGACCCAGTTGTATGGATACATACGGTACAAATATAGCTTTCCAAACTATGTGACACGCACATACAAAGCGATGCGTCCGGCCGGGTATTGATTTTGTTCCAAGTCACGTACATATTTGTATATGCTGTATACATGGATGGAATCCACATCACCGATATCTCTGGGCAGTTGATTAAATAAATACGGCCAGGCTTCATCAATTAAGCTCTAGCCCATAATAAAGATTATTTTATGTATTCATTTTGCACACGCGTATATATACATGGCATTTTTAATAATAATTTCGCGGGCGCTTGTCGCTCCCTTCGCGAATATTAGTACCAAATATGATGAGGACATTTGCACAAAATATCATCAAACATGGACTACCTAGATCGCCGTCTACTCGTCAATTCAAGTTTGAAAAAGCTTGAATGGTTACAACGGGAAGGTTTTCATACTATGGCCAAGCTCGTCATACAACTGGGTTAATTAAGAAAGAGAAGCATCGGCTAGCGTCTATTATAGATGAGCTTGAAGCTTTTGCAGAATTTAGACACCTAACCGCACGAGAAATCGAGCTTAAAAGCCAATCAAATACGGATATAGCTACGCTTCTGCGAGAGGAGTAGCTTAAATGGTACCAACGGTCTAAATCCCAAACTTGAAGGGGATTCGAATACAAGATACTTTTATAGTATTGCCAATGGCAGACACACGGAGAAATTTATTTGGTCTCTGGTTCAGGATGAGGGTACAATTAAAAGTCATAATAAACTCAAATCGTATATTACTAGTTATTACAAATTATTGTTCGGCGATCCAGAAGAAGGGAACTTCTCTATGGATGAGTCTAAAATAGATGACATCCCCCAGGTTTTCATTGAGGAAAATGGCTTACTTATCGCACCTTATTTCGAGGACGAAGTAAGAAAAGCTGTTTTTCAAATGGAACACATTAAAGTCCTTGGTCATGATGGCTTTTCGGCTGAATTTTATCAGTACTTTTGGGAAGTAATCAAGTTTGACCTGCTAAAATTGTTCGGTTTGCTCCATTCTGGACAACTAGAACAGTTTCGCATGAATTTTGGTGAGATAATTTTATTGCCTAAGATTTTGGAAGTAGAAAGAATACAACGGTATCGACTATCTTCCTTCTTAATGTTAGCTTTAAAATTTTCACTAAAGTCGCCACGATAAGGCTGAACTCGGTGGCTGACCATGTAGCGCGGCCTTCTCAGACTGCTTTTATGCAACGACGTAACATCCTAGATGGGGTGGTTATCCTTCATGAAATAGTCCACAGACTACATCGTAAAAAGTTGAATGGAGTCATTTTAAAATTTGACTTTGAGAAGGCTTACGATAAAGTTAAATGGTCTTTCCTCCAACAAACTCTCAGAATGAAAGGTTTTTCTAATGAGTGACCCACTTTAGTTCATAGCTTTGTCTCGGGAGGAAGTGTAGCCATTAAAGTCAATGATGACATTGGCAAATACTTTTAGACGAAGACAGGGCTTAAGCAAGGCGATCCATTATCACCAATGCTATTTAATATATATGCTTGCTGTTATGATTGAACGCGCCAAGTCTGATAGCCGAACTGTAGGTGTGATTCCACATCTAGTAGATGGTGGATTATCCATTTTACAATATGCTGATGACACAATTCTTTTTATGGAACATGATATTGAAAAATCAATGAACATGAAGTTAATTCTTTCAGCTGAGCAATTATCGGGTTTGAAAATAAATTTCCATTAGAGCGAGTTGTATTGTTTTGGCAAGGCTCTAAACTAGGTCGAACTGTATGCTGAATTATTTGACTGCGGGCAAGGCTAGTTTCCGATCAGGTATCTGAGTATTCTGATTCATTATCGAAGACTTACAAACATTGAATGGATGGTTGAGAAAAGACTACAAATTAGGTTAAGTAGTTGTAAAGGCAAACTATTATTCTTGGGAGGAAGATTAGTTCTTATCGACTTAGTATGAAGTAATATGGTACTATATATGATATATTTCTTCCAACTTCCTAAGGTTGTCTTAAAAAGATTTGATTATTTCCGATTAATATTCTTTTGCCAAGGAGATAGTGAGAATAAGAAGTATCGACTGACAAAATGGAGTGTGGTTTGTCGTCCGAAAGATCAAGGAGGTCTTGGAATCCAAGACCTTGAGATCAAAAACAGGGCCCTACTTGGAAAATGGTTGTTCAAGCTATTAAGTACGGACGTAATCTGGCAAACCCTCCTCCGGAGAAAGTATATTAGCCAAAATGCATTGTCTTAGGTTTTTTGAAAACCCTGGGACTCTCACTTTTGGGCTGGTCTTATGGAGACGAAGAAAGTTCTACTTCCCATATGGTTATTTTTCCATTAGGCATGAATCAGAGATTAGATTCTGGAAGGATAAATGGCCAGGAAATACGCCGCTTCGAGAAAAATATCCGACATTATATTATATACTTCGACACAAGAGTGATACGCTCGCTAAGGTGTTGGTATCTTCCCCACCGAATGTGTCGTTGAGATGAAGTCTCATTGGACCTAGACAAGCATTATGGAATGACTTGTTACAGCGTCTGGACTCTGTCCATCTGACGCAGTGTTCCGATGTATTTCGTTGAAATCTTACTTAGAACGGATCCTTCTTAGTAGCTTCTATGTATAATGCTCTTATTCAACCCGTTGTTCCAGTCGATAATAATAAGAAATTTTGGAATATGAAGATACCACTCAAGGTTAAAGTATTTGAGTGGTATCTTTGTTGAGGAGTAATTCTTACAAAAGATAATCTTACAAAACGTAATTACAGAGAAGTAAAACGTGTGTCTTCTGTCACCATGACGAGACTATTAAGCACTTATTCTTCTAGTGCAAATTTGCTAGATCTATATGGTCATCCATCCAGATAGGTTCTACCTTATATCCACCATGTAGCATTGCGAATATATTCGGCAATTGGCTTAACGGTGTAGATCATAGGTTCAAGCTACTTATTAGGGTGGGAGTGATTTTCCCCATTTTGTCGCTATGGCTATGTATGAACGACAAGGTTTTTAATAATAAAAATGCTTCTCTTATGCATGTCATCTACCCGTGTAGAACTACGCTTCGTTTGTGCTCACCTCTTTAGCGTGTGGAGCATCACGACCTCTTTAGGGAGGTGTCTACACGCTTGGAGAACACAACGAGGGATATCTTTTTCTAACATGGATGGCAACGTGATTTGAGGATCGACCTTCCGTCGTCTTAGTTGTTTTATTTTTTACTTTCTTTGAGTCGAGAACTATAAGTTTTTGGATGTGACTTGCTATGGCAGTGTGCATCCTAGCTATAAGTAATAAAATGCTCATTATCGAGAAAAAAATCCAAGGGAACAACTTGCATATATGTGAGAGATACCATAGATACACCCTGAGGTTGTCGCCTGATATAGTTGCATCTGCATGAATGGTGAAAGATCGAGATGTCGCCTAGAGGGGGGGGTGAATAGGCAATTAGAAACTCTTGCGGATTTGTCTTGTATGAATGCGGAATTAAACTATCGTTTAGTTTACAAGCACAAACCCTAAATATGCTAAGCTCAACTAAGTGTAACAATAGCAACTAGAGCTAAGCAAGATAGGCACAAGATATATGTAGCACAAGTGATAGCAAGATATATGTACTTCAAGCACGATGGCTATCACAAGGAAAGAGAGCTCGGGTATAGAAATAACCGAGGCACGCGGAGACGAGGATGTATTCCCGTGTTCCCTTGCTTTGCAACAAGGTACGTCACGTTTGGAGGAGTGGAGGTCCCACGAAGGATTCCCCACGCCACGAAGGCTCACCCTATTCTCCGAACCACACCCACGAAGGATAATGGCCCTTTCCTTATGGTTAGCTTTTCCTCCGCTCCGGAGATGGCAAGCTCCACAACCACTTCACAAGCTCCACGAAGGAGAAGCCCGGGCCTCTTCACAATCTTCTTGAAGAGATCACCGAAGCACCAATCACCAAGCCAACTAGGAGGTCACCCTCCAAGAGTAACAAGCTCACGGTCTCTCACTCGAACAAATCGTGGTGGAGAGCTCAACACTATGCAATGATGCAAAGCAAGAACACCGGAGGTGTTCAAGTCCTTCACACTCAAATCCCACCAAAGCAACGAATGCTAGGATGAGATTGGAGAGGAAGAACAAGGGGGAAAGTCAACCAAAGACTCCAAGATCTAGATCCCAAGAGTTCCCCTCACTTAGAGAAGAAATGGTGTGGTGGAAGTGTAGATCTAGATCTCCTCTCTTAGATCCCTCAAGAATGAGCAAGAATCATGGGGGGGAACAAGAGAGAGAGCAACTTCTTCAAATACAACAATGGAGGTGAGAGAAAGGAAAGAAGTAGTTTGGCTCAAGGTGGAAGAAGCCTATTTATAGCTAAGGGGAAAATAGAACCGTTGGGGGAAAAAACAAGTCAAAGACACTAAAAAAACGCGCAGGAAAAAGGCCCAGTCGGCTGCCAGGCCGGCCGACCGGAGCAGCAGCCGGCCAGGCCGGTCAGCAGCCCGGTTGGGCCGGCCAACCAGCCGGGCGGGCAGCAGGCGCGCTGTGCGGCGGGAGAGCAAGGGGGCGCGCGGGGGTGGGCGGCCCAGCTGGGCGAAGCTGGCGTGGGCGAGCAGGCCGTGTGGGCAGCGGCGGCCCAGTGGCGCGCGAGCGGCCAGGCGGGCAGGCCACGCGGGCGGCGGCGGAAGCCTGGCTGCGCGGCGGAGGCGGCCGCGTGGGCCACGCGGGGCGAAGGCGGCCCAGGGAGGCGCCCGGTCGGACCGGGGTGCGCGCCGGGCAGGCCGGTCGTGGACCGGGCCTGCAACCGGTCATGGGCCAGAATCCCCTGGACACAGCCCGGATGGCATCAGTGCCAGGTCCGGTCGCGGACCGGGTGGGCCGGTTGCCGGTCCGGTCAGACCGGCCGGTCGGCTGGCCCCTTCTTTTTTTTCTTTTTCCTTTTATTCTTTTCTCCTTTTCCTTTTTCTTTAATAACTAATACTCCCGAACTCCGAATCGCATGAAACCAATTTTGTTTGGAAGATAACAACAAATGCTATCTTATAGAAAGTGAAAACCCAAGAATCTTTAGGAGGGGATTTTATCATGAATATAAAAGGTAGAACCTTATATCATGAATAACCAGTAAAATCACCCAACCTTGAAAACGCAATAGAAGATGCATGTGAACTCCGTTTTCGATGAACTTGGGCTTGTTGTAAAGCTAGCAACAAGCTCAAGAACCTCACACCGAGAAATACCAAGAAGCAATAAGAATGTGCAAAGTATGCAAAGATTGAGCTCCCTAAGACGATATGATCAAGTTACCCAACCGAAAGCCCCTCTTGATAGTGCGGCTATCTATCCTATAATCCGGTCTCCCAACAACCACCTTGAGACCGGTAAAAGGAAAACCTAGCAAGGCCATACCTTTGCCTTGCGCATCCCGCTTGATCTTGATGATAGCTCTTCAAGCTCCACTCAAGCCGGAATGCCTTACTTGATCATCGTCGCTTCGTGAATACTCACAAATGCTCCCCCATACACCATGATGGGAAAGCTCTATTGATGCACATCTTCACATGTCCATTATCACCAAATGGACGGCAAGCTTCAAGCATGTGATCCACTTGAGATGCTCATCTTGAACTTGCCCGACTAAACCTTGTACCTTCTCATACTCTCATAAGATAGAGCATGGCTAATATTGAGTTCCACATAAGAACTCCATCTTCATTTCTTCTTCTTGATCATATCACATATGTATCTTCAAACCGATGATCTTTATGCCAATACACAAGGTATACCTTTATCTTCATGGCATCCATACTTGAATCCAACACATGGAGAACAAATAGTACCTATGGAATATTCCTTCATATAAACTCAATGAAAACATTAGTCCATAGGGTTTGTCATTAATTACCAAAACCACACATAGGGACAATGTACCCTTACAATCTCCCCCATTTTGGTAATTGATGACAACCACAATAAGAGGGTTTATATAATGAATATTAGAAACAAGTACGCAACTTATCCGAGGATAAGTTGTATACAAGAGGTTGTATTTGATATGGTCAAGTAACACAAAGCTACTAGCCCATATCAAAACCGGCTCTACTCACACAACTACAACAAATGCAAGATGTGAGTAGAACCAATATATATAGAGAAAACTCCCCCACAATGTATGCACGTGTGATGAACATGAATTCATTGCATATATTGACAAGATTATCCTTTGGGATAGTTTCCACTATATATATACAACCATGCAAGACATATAGATATGGAATGCATGAGAGGCAAAATACTTAAGCACAAACCAAACTTAAGTATAAAACCATTCCCTTAAACCCTCTAAACTTCTCCCCCATTGGCATCGATTGTCAAAATGGGTGAAAAATTTAGAAGACCAATATAATGTGAGTTCCTCCCCAAAGTGTGCACTTCTCATAATTTGAGTGGAATCAAGTGCACATATCCAATGATGAATAGTTGAAGGAAGTCAAACTATATTGAGGATCAAAGATTGCAAAAAGATAACATGGTGAAGTGAGCTTCAATAAATAAAGCAAGCAATCAAAGATCCAATTGGACAAACAAAGATATCATGATAAGAGAGATATAGTGCTCTAAATAAAATAAGAAAGCTCCCCAAGGTTTGTGCACAATTTATAATGTTTGCATTTGAATACAATATGCACAAACATGGAATCCTCACTCCCTATATATCATTTAGAACGCAACTAAGATAAAGAGAATATGCTTATCAAGAACAACTTTAGTCCAACAATTACGAGATATGAGTGCAAGAAGGAAAACAAATAAATCAAGCACTCATAAATCTCCTTTACCAACACCACTAAGAAACAAAGGATAAAAGATGGTCGGCAAAGAACAAAGATATCAAGGTGATGGATTAACGCTCTTATGTATATAAGTTTCTAAAGTGGACAAATGATCCATAAAGAAACATGCACACACAAGAAGTTAACAAAATAGATAAGATATGATATCCAAGATGAAGTAATAACATACACCAAAGGATGTTTGCTTAAAAGCATATATAGCCTATGGCTCCACTTTTCACTTATGGTATATGAATGAACTTCAACCAAATAAAATCTCAAAAACATCACAACTAACAATAAGGGAAGTAAAGCTAGTTGGAATGTTTTGATAAAGGCAACAAGTATCACAAATATGGATTTATTTCACAAATTCATCAATATTGCACACAAGAGCTCTTTGAGGAATTGATATGCAATAAATTGCTAGAGGGCATATTTGTGATAGGTGAATCATAAAATATGATATATATATATAACCTATCATATGCATCTTCTCAAATTACTCAAATGTTTAATAAGAAGTTTTATTTTAAAAAGGGTTTTTCAAGAACCGCAATATTTGCGAAATAAATAATTTCATGCCAAGATACAACCTACAAGAGGTTGGATGCTATATGAGAATGCATGAATAAGATACTTGTTACCGAGATAGCAATGGCATGATGTAGTAGATAGGAGTTCATCGAACATCCTAGCTTGACTCCAATTATCATATGGTGACAACACCTTCCTTATAAATGAGACAAGCCTCCATTGCATCTCCAATGTACCTAAAACAACATTCAAGTACATCTTGGTCCCCAAACTTATTGGGTCCAAAATGGTTAGACTAACCACAATACATAGGATACACTCCATATCAATATGTGCATATTTAGATGAAATTTGAATTTCATGCACATCTTAGCCGTTTAGGATTTGATGGAGTATACCCTATATAATGGATCGAAGAAAGAAAGCATGCTATAAATATAAGTAAATTACATATAAGCACGCACAAAAACCTTTAAAGATCCAAGAAAGATATACTTTGGACAAAACACCAAAAGAATCAGATAAGGCATAGAGGTGCCACAAAACAAATTTGTTGTCCAAGTTATATCTAAGAAGCAAATCACAAAAGATTTGTTCAACAAAGTTCAACAAATGAACTAAGAAGAAACCATTGAGCATAAAGGATGAAATAAAGCAAACATGTTCAAGGATTTACCTCATTCAAGCAAATAAATCATGTAAGAAAGAATGAGATAGCAAACTCCCCAAAAGAGCAAGGTTCAAACAAAATAAACCAAACCCTATACACTTTTCACAATGGCACAATGTACCGTAAGGAAAAGGTTTGTCTTCCAAAACAAACACTTGATATGAATCAAGAGAATTTATCAAAAGATTTTTCAAAGGGACAAGGAAGACACATGGGAGCAACAAAGATTTGTTGGAAGTAAAATAAGGCAATAAGAAACAATCCAAGGTGAAGATGATCCAAAAATTCAACCACATAAAAGGTTATCAATTGTCAAAGACAATGAGTATATTGGGAATAATTTCCGGTGGAGTATTGACAAGGATAGTAAGGATCAATTTCACAATAAAAGGCATAGGATAAGTATATAGAATTAAGCACTATGCACGGATGAAGATTCTTGATAGCTTCAACTAGTCAAACAATCACGCACGGCAATGATTAGAATAACTTGAAGCAAACGGTGTCCCAAATAAGATATAGAGATATGTATTTGAGGAAGAACCGTACCAAGAATTTCTTACTCAAACAAGAACCAAAAGATGAGTAATAAAAGCTTTTTACTACAAGTGGAGCTTGTTTGAGCAAACATGCCACCTAGGATCAAGATAATTACGTGTATCAACACTAAGTGGCATAACCTCATATGTTCACATTTTCTAGGCTTGTGATATGTACATAACATATTACTCCCCCATAATGTGATAAGTCATTTCTTCTAAAACAAGAGGCAACTAAAATTCGACTAGAGATGATTAATGGACATTAGAATTTGAATTTCTCATGAGTATGTCACACCACATAGTGACTAGATAATCTCTTAATATCAATACTAAGTGGTGGTACCCATGTACACACATTTTAAAGAAAGAGAGATGCACAAAGCATATCACTCCCCCAAAATGGGATGTTCCATTAATCACTCAAAGAGAGCCAAATAAGATGTCATCAAGATGCATTAGGCTCACAACAATACACAAGTATATGATGAGTCAAACAAACATACTTGAATACACAAGATAGGTAAGTAAGACACAACACATACACACAAATATTTGGTACAAAACCAAACATGCAAAGGGGCAAGTAACTTACAATAAATATGATGAGTTGAAGTATAAGTTACCGCAAGGAGGAACATTGGATATAAGATATAGATGATAATCCATATGACTTGGCTTGGTCAAAATATAATATATGAAGATCCCTTAATTCTTCATGAAGTAGCCAAATCTCCAATGACCTCCAAATACACCTATTGATCAAATTTGAGCTTGTTGGTCCCCAACCAAGTTGGGTCCTAAGAGGTTAGTCACAATAGGTTTGGCAACCCAAATGGTTCTTTTCTTGAAACCACTTTGAGTTCCAACAAACTTGGCAAACACATTGCCATTATTATCCTTCCCTAGAGAATAATCATCATCAACAATTATAGGGTTAGATAAGGTACCACCTAAGCAAGAAGAAGCAAAGTGCCCCTTCTCACGGCATAAGTAGCAAGTGTTCCCCTTTCTCTTCTTTATTGATTTCTTCTCTTGGGAAACAATATCTTGATTCTTCTTGGGAAGTGGCCTATCTTCAACTTGAGGTCGAGCATGAGCTTGACCTTGACCTTGTGGCCGTTTCCCTTGTTGTTTCTCACTCAAGTGCTTCTTCTTCTTCTTCAATGGGCATGATCTAACATGATGCCCTTCAACCTTGCACTTGAAACAAACCAACTTGGCCGGATCCTTGACTTTGTCTTGGCCCTTCTTCTTGTTGCTCTTGCTCTTGGACTTGTTCTTGTTATTGGAGTTGAATCCAAGTCCACTCTTGTCATTGGGGGATTGTTGCACACTTAGCATCTTGTCAAGTGCAGATTTCCCTTCATGACGCTTTTCCAAGTCTTTCTTTAAAGAAAGGACTTGGGCCTCGAGCTCTTTGATTTCCTCTACATGGTTAGTAGAAATGCAAGTACTAGAGGAAGTAGAAGCTTCATTGTTAGAGCAACAAGGCAAAGTGAGTAATCCAACACAAGGTGTATCACTAGTTTGACTAGATGGATTACAAGGACTAGCACATGGCAATATAACATTTGTAGTAGAGATTGTGCTAACATCCATATGAGGCTCACAAGATGTTACCTTAGTGATACTTGCCTCATGAGCTAACTTTAGCCTATCATAGGAAATTAGAAGATCATCATGAGAGCTTGAGAGCTTTTTATGACTTTCTCCCAATTCCCTATAATTGCTAGTTAGCAACTCAAGTTGAGCCCTCAACTCAACATTCTCCTTTAAGATAGATGCTTCAAAAGAAGTAGAGTTAGTAGCACAAGCATCATCAATAGATTTTTCATTTTCAAGCTCATATGATTCAATTTTTTGTGTAAGCATAAAATTAGTATGCTTCTCATCTTTTAGCTCATGCTTGAGGAGAGTGAATCTCATTTCCCCATTTTCAATATGGGACTCCAACTCCACTATGGTTTCCCTATATTTATACAAGGTATCCATAGAGTGTTCGAGATTAGCACGAGCTTCTTTATTACCACGAAGAGAAGCATAAACCATTGCCATATCATGCACCAAGGTATTATATTCTTCATCATTATCATCATCATCGTTCTCATCATTAGAGGATGTGTTAGGAGTCAAAGTAGGAGATACCTTTGATCCTTTTGCCATAAGGCACATGTGCAAACCGGAGGATGAAGATGAAGATATTCTTGAATCCTCATTTGAAGTTGTGTCTTGATCCATAGAGTGTTCGGTTTCCTCTACATTGTTAGTCAACAACCAACTAGAGGAAATAGAAGCATTTTGATTATGGGAACAAGACAAGGTAAGCATATCATCATGAGATCTATGTAAGCAATTTACACATGATATGCAAGGACCATCAACACAAGCATGTAGGTTATTTTCAATGCTAGATGTGTTTAAGTCCAAAGAGGAAGCATTACTATGGGATAGAGATGAAGAATCATCACTATTGAGCACAATATCAACATTGCAATTTTCCTCACCACTCACCATATCATTACCTTGTGTCTTGCAACACGTTGGTGAAGTGTAAGAAGATGATGACTCATCACGGCCGGAGGTGGAAGCAACTTGGAGCTCTTCATGATGTGAAGAAGAAGAGAGCTCCTCGGAGTCACCACCGACCAAATGAGAAGTGGATCCACCAAACATTTCCTTAAGCTTGATCCACATCTCATGAGACGACTTTCGCTTTATATATATCAAGAACCTACGAAAATCGGGTCTCAAGGAGAATAAAAGCTCATTAGATACTTGAGCTTCAAGATGTAAGTTTTTCTCATCCTCTAAAGATATATTTTGAGGATCCATCGGAGGAGAAAAACCTACATCTAGAAATTGCTCAATGTTTGGACACAAGGTCTGAAGTTTACAAAGCAAGCAATTTCTCCACAAAAGATAATTTGTGCCATTAAAGACAATTGTGTCATTGTGCACTATACTAGCCGACATCTTTACTCTCAAGGCGGTGAAGCCTTAAACAAGGAGAGACCTTGCTCGATACCAATTGAAAGATCGAGATGTCGCCTAGAGGGGGGTGAATAGGCAATTACAAACTCTTGCGGATTTGTCTTGTATGAATGCGGAATTAAACTATCGTTTAGTTTACAAGCACAAACCCTAAATATGCTAAGCTCAACTAAGTGTAACAATAGCAACTAGAGCTAAGCAAGATAGGCACAAGATATATGTAGCACAAGTGATAGCAAGATATATGTACTTCAAGCACGATGGCTATCACAAGGAAAGAGAGCTCGGGTATAGAAATAACCGAGGCACGCGGAGACGAGGATGTATTCCCGTGTTCCCTTGCTTTGCAACAAGGTACGTCACGTTTGGAGGAGTGGAGGTCCCACGAAGGATTCCCAACGCCACGAAGGCTCACCCTATTCTCCGAACCACACCCACGAAGGATAATGGCCCTTTCCTTATGGTTAGCTTTTCCTCCGCTCCGGAGATGGCAAGCTCCACAACCACTTCACAAGCTCCACGAAGGAGAAGCCCGGGCCTCTTCACAATCTTCTTGAAGAGATCACCGAAGCACCAATCACCAAGCCAACTAGGAGGTCACCCTCCAAGAGTAACAAGCTCACGGTCTCTCACTCGAACAAATCGTGGTGGAGAGATCAACACTATGCAATGATGCAAAGCAAGAACACCGGAGGTGTTCAAGTCCTTCACACTCAAATCCCACCAAAGCAACGAATGCTAGGATGAGATTGGAGAGGAAGAACAAGGGGGAAAGTCAACCAAAGACTCCAAGATCTAGATCCCAAGAGTTCCCCTCACTTAGAGAAGAAATGGTGTGGTGGAAGTGTAGATCTAGATCTCCTCTCTTAGATCCCTCAAGAATGAGCAAGAATCATGGGGGGGAACAAGAGAGAGAGCAACTTCTTCAAATACAACAATGGAGGTGAGAGAAAGGGAAGAAGTAGTTTGGCTCAAGGTGGAAGAAGCCTATTTATAGCTAAGGGGAAAATAGAACCGTTGGGGGAAAAAACAAGTCAAAGACACTAAAAAAAACGCGCAGGAAAAAGGCCCAGTCGGCTGCCAGGCCGGCCGACCGGAGCAGCAGCCGGCCGGGCCGGTCGGCAGCCCGGTTGGGCCGGCCAACCAGCCGGGCGGGCGAGCGAGCGCGCGCGTGCGGCGGGAGAGCAAGGGGCGCGCGGGGGTGGGCGGCCCGGGCCGGGCGAAGCCGGCGTGGGCGAGCAGGCCGTGTGGGCAGCGGCGGCCCGGTGGCGCGCGAGCGGCCGGGCGGGCAGGCCACGCGGGCGGCGGCGGAAGCCTGGCTGCGCGGCGGAGGCGGCCGCGTGGGCCACGCGGGGCGAAGGCGGCCCGGGAGGCGCCCGGTCGGACCGGGGTGCGCGCGGGCAGGCCGGTCGTGGACCGGGCCCGCAGCCGGTCATGGGCCGAATCCCCTGGACACAGCCCGGATGGCATCAGTGCCAGGTCCGGTCGCGGACCGGGTGGGCCGGTTGCCGGTCCGGTCAGACCGGCCGGTCGGCTGGCCCCTTCTTTTTTTCTTTTTCCTTTTATTCTTTTCTCCTTTTCCTTTTTATTTAATAACTAATACTCCCGAACTCCGAATCGCATGAAACCAATTTTGTTTGGAAGATAACAACAAATGCTATCTTATAGAAAGTGAAAACCCAAGAATCTGTAGGAGGGGATTTTATCATGAATATAAAAGGTAGAACCTTATATCATGAATAACCGAGTAAAATCACCCAACCTTGAAAACGCAATAGAAGATGCATGTGAACTCCGTTTTCGATGAACTTGGGCTTGTTGTAAAGCTAGCAACAAGCTCAAGAACCTCACACCGAGAAATACCAAGAAGCAATAAGAATGTGCAAAGTATGCAAAGATTGAGCTCCCTAAGACGATGTGATCAAGTTACCCAACCGAAAGCCCCTCTTGATAGTGCGGCTATCTATCCTATAATCCGGTCTCCCAACAACCACCTTGAGACCGGTAAAAGGAAAACCTAGCAAGGCCATACCTTTGCCTTGCGCATCCCGCTTGATCTTGATGATAGCTCTTCAAGCTCCACTCAAGCTGGAATGCCTTACTTGATCATCGTCGCTTCGTGAAGACTCACAAATGCTCCCCCATACACCATGATGGGAAAGCTCTATTGATGCACATCTTCACATATCCATTATCACCAAATGGACGGCAAGCTTCAAGCATGTGATCCACTTGAGATGCTCATCTTGAACTTGCCCGACTTAACCTTGTACCTTCTCATACTCTCATAAGATAGAGCATGGCTAATATTGAGTTCCACATAAGAACTCCATCTTCATTTCTTCTTCTTGATCATATCACATATGTATCTTCAAACCGATGATCTTGATGCCAATACACAATGTATACCTTTATCTTCATGGCATCCATACTTGAATCCAACACATGGAGAACAAGTAGTACCTATGGAATATTCCTTCATATAAACTCAATGAAAACATTAGTCCATAGGGGTTGTCATTAATTACCAAAACCACACATAGGGACAATGTACCCTTACAAATGGGCACCTCTCTGTCGGACGTAGCCGGAGAAGATCGAGTATTGCACTAGGGGTGGGCGTTCGGTCATGAACGACAATTTATTCTTTATATTTTGATCTATTTTTTAAAAAAATCATCTAAAATAAAGATAGAAATATACTTGTTACTTTCACTACCCAACAGATTCGGGTACCCACTAATTCGGATTCGGGGTTCGGTCATGATGGAGAACAGTGTGGCCAATGTTATCAACATAAAACTTCAAAATTATTTAATAAAAATGGTAGCGTTTTGGCTGTATTTTAGACTTTTTGCAATGCATATATAGTTTTTAATTGGCAAAAATAAATGTCATACCAAACAAAAATAATACCACACTATAGCAGTTTAATCAACATACAACGATACCACAATTCACGCACATCACACAATTATGGAGATTCCGGCAGTCTCATGTATTGTTCGGTCCGTTCAGTCTATTCGATTATTAGGAACTAATTACCGAATTGAACGAATTAAATTCAGTCTGAAACGTTTTCTAACTATTTTGATTGGTCCTTTCGGTTTCGGTCTATTCGGGTTTGGTCTCAGTCTCGATCTGTTTTGTTTCGGTGTTTAGTTATCGGCTTTTCTACCCAATTCTATATTGCACTAGTAGCTTTTTTATATTAATAACTGCATTTGATACTGCTCCCACCGGTTTTTAAATACTTCTCGCATTCAGGCAAAATATAGACTAAAAAATTTCTAGTTCATTTAATCCGCGGCAAGTATTTAGGGCCCCAAAGGAAGTTTGTATGATGATATTTTCCCATGCGGTTGATTAAATATACGTATTGAACTTTGACTAAACCTAAAACACATGGTAATTAAAATTAAAGAGTATGCGCACCATGTGAATGATGTACTTTATTAGGTTGATATGCCCCCCATTCCATAGATAAAACCACGACATGAATTATGGAAAGGAGGAAACATTATTTACTACAGTAGCACACTAGGAGTATCGGTGATTAATTGAACTTCTCGGTAATATCATCCGACTATATTAACGATTGTTATTTATCCTTGTATAAATACTACAATGCCTTAGGAAAATCATCCTGCAATAGACCATAGGGACAACGGAGAAGACATAAAAATAAGGTTAGGAGTAAAAAAATCTTCTCTCATTCTAAGCCGTCTGCAAGTGCCTTTTTTATTCTTTCCCAAGTATATATAGATGGGCCAACTATAGGTTAGCGTTTAGCCAAGATAAGCATGCGATTAAATGTATTCAAATTCAAGACTTTCTCTGTTCTAAATTGTAAGATATTTTGGATATTTGAATGTGACTGAAATGAGTGAATAAATACACCAAAGTGTGTCTAGATACATACACAGATGACCAGCAACATCTCATAACATCTTGTTACCCAACAACTCAGATTTGACATGGCAGAGAAATATCAAATGATGTGGTCTCTATTTGTGGATCAGCGTGCGTGCCGATGGAAGGTTTTGCATTGGAAATTTGTAGGATTAACTTCTACGAGAAAAATAAACTATGGTTGTTTGATTTGTAGGATTGATTTCCAAATTCTTCGCAATAGATATCAAAGGAAATTTAATATCCGCTCATATCTCTATTTAGGGCTCCTTTGATTCATAGATTTGTATAGAAATCGTGTAGGATTTAGATCCTATGGAAATTTTTCTACATTAGCTATTTGATTTATAGGAACTAATCATGTAGAAATCTTGTAGTACAAATCCTATAGAAAAGAACAATAGATCATACCTCATAAAATTTCCTTTGGTACAATTAAAGAGAACTCAGCTTTCCATAAGATTCAACCATACATGACATCTAAAATTTTCAGTCCTATGTTTTTCCGATTCCTATGCCTTTTTCCGTTTTATGAAGTAGAGGAGCCAAATACCTTTTGCCTTTCCTGTGAGAGAATTATACAAATTTTGGTTTATATGAATTATGCAGGATTGAAGTCGGTATGGTATTGTAATCCTACATATTTCCTATTCCTATATTTTTCCTATGCTACGAATCGAACATGTGTTTAGTGTCTTCTAGTCTCACCACAAGGGGCCGCTCGAGCTATCACCTATGCTGCAATCACACCTTTCCGATAAGTGTGCCTTGTCTCAACTACCAGTAGCGAACTTTACCCGACGGTAGCTAGGAGGGAGACGCGAGGGAGGTGGTGTTGGCATGTTGGGTGGTGGCTAGGGACACCCGGATCGCCCTAGTACGACCGGGCAAAAAGAAGATGAAAACGGTAGAGAATATTGTCAACAATTCCTCGGTAAAATGGTAACGAAGATGAAGCATAGAAATCAAAACAGAGTTGCAAACACATAAACAAAACATAGAGCAGCGTTTTCCGGTGGAACACTTGCAGAAAACCGACTTTCTTTATCCATGCAAAAAAAAACTGAGTTTTATTTTGTCTAGATGTAGCTCGTTACCTTTTGTCTAGCCTAATCCAACACAAACCTTCACATAAACCTAATCTCCTGATCTATCATAGTCGTTGGGTTGTACGTCGCAGCTTTGAACCGCCCGATCGACCAGATATAATTATATCTTTAATGTGTTTGAAAGTATTTTTTTTTTCATTTGGCGTCTTCGCGACTGATGCTTGTACTATTGCTTTGGGTAAACTGGAATTCTCCATTTCCCTTTTTGTTGCGCCGTCCATCTGCGTCGTGGTCTCCCTAAGTACCATCAAATGCATCTAATGTAAACAAAATTACCTACCGAATGCGACGCGAGGCGGTACACTACTCTCCTGAAAGCAAGAGAATATATGGCATCTCCACATGCACAAGCACAAGCCTCCCATCTCGTCTGTTGATTGGAACAGAGAGATGTGATGCACTTACTATAGTAGTATATACCAACTAAAACGGATAGAGATCCTCATTCCGGACCCGTGAACACCATCACTTTGGTTTTGTGTTGGCTAGAGCTCTGACACATTTTGTTACGCACACAAAATGGTTCGACGAAACCTGCTGACACAGCAAGGGAACTCTGCTTCTCCTGTCGTTTCATTGTAGAGTTCAGTACGACAGAAGAAAAAATACGAAAGAAGATGGATACAGGGGGCGAGCAATGAATCCTGCGTGCCACAAAAACAGGGAATGGTTTTGTCTGTCCTTTGAAAGTACAGATGAAGAGATGCGCGGCCGGTGATGCAAAGTGCTAGGTTGCGTAGTTTATCTATTTTTCTGTTTAGCTAATTACTAGGCTGCTTACTGCCTCTAAATTCTTGTTGTCTCATGGATCTCCATACTAAATTGACCTGTCAGTCGACTAAGCAAAGTCGGCACTTAACAAGAGTACAACTGTACAAGACACACTGTTTGCAGCCAGATTATGTAAGGCCGTCTATGTTTTTGAAAAGACATACCCCCTGGCTGCTTTGTGCTTTGTATATCTCAAGCACAATCAAGGTGAACTGATACTAGTGTAAGGTGACAGTGCGCCACAGATTCTCCGTCCAAGTCGTTTCTTGTGTTTACATTGGGAGCATCTATACGTGCAGTATGTCGGAGATTCAGACCACATGGGACACAAGAATGGCCTTTTCCTGATTAATTGTCTAAACGTAACCTCTTTGGGATTTGTACTGTCGACAACAGTGTCTTTTAACTCGTGAAATCTCTACGAAGTCCGGCTGCAAGAACTCTGTTTTCCCAAGGTATGAAAAGAAATGGAGGAACTTTTTTGTAAAGAACATCTCCTTGTTTTTTCATCCTTGAAAAACGTATATGTTCTTATAGTCAGATTTATTGTAGCTCCAAATAGTTTATTAAGTACTAAAGATTTTTCTGCCCTTAGCAAACATCTGCATTCGTATGTAAGCTAGTTCTTTTTTCCGAAAAGAAAGCAAAGCCTATGGCCTTTGCATCAATGGTTGCACCCAAGCACTTTTATGCAAAGTATATCAGGTTCAAAGTGTTAAACAAATAATAGGTACACACGGGCTTCACCATGCAGAAATAGTAACACGCAACACGCTTGTGCATAACTGATCCTATTTCTAACCACTAGCCAAACCGGTCGCATAAATCCCGTGATTAGAGAGTCACATGTGCATCAGGAGTACTGAAGGGACGAGGGTACTCAATATGACCTTCTTACACAATATTGCACTTTTGAACCCGAGATGCTTCAATAAACGAATTGCAATAAATAGCAAACAAATTCAAAAAATTCAGAATTGTCTTTATAACGAACATGATAATGTGTTCTAACTGGAAGCAACATTGTGGTGAGAAATGACATGTTTGGTTGTTATGCAAAAATAAAAAATAAATGGTTTTGTTTGGAGCATTTCGATTTATTGTTTGCAACAACAATTAGATTTGTCTTTTTTTTTGCACAGACCAGTACATGCATCTTTTCTAGGAGATTTTTGGTTCGCTATTAAAACACATGTTCATGTTCGTTGTAAAAAAATCAGATTTTTTTATTTGCTATTTTCGGATTTTTTTTATTGGAGCATGAGCATATGAGCTCGGGAGTAGAAAAACCATGTCCCTTCTTACACTTGTTACTCTCTAGCTGATTGATTGAGAAGAGATTCTAGTATTCTTTTTGTTGTTATTACATTTGCAGAGTAACCTTCTATTTTGTTCAAATTAACACGCCACCACCCCATGGAGATTTCATAAGGTTTCAGAATATATACTTTTATTCATGTAGGTTTAATATAGGTTTTTAGTGAGTTTCACTTTTATTTCATGATTTCCTAAATATTTCGTATCGGTTTCAATGGGGAAACATAATGGAGTTTCAGTAGGTTCTCTTGAACATCGCTCTAAGAGTTCTAACTACTATAAAAATTAAGCATCGGTGGAAGCTGAAAGGACACAGATGTTGCCTATACGGGGTGAATAGGCGGTTAAAACTTTTCTTAGATGGGCTTAACAAATGCGGAATAAAACTAGTGTTTACTTTGTCAAGCCCAAAACCTATAATACTATGGTTCACCTATGTGCACCAATAACTTATGCTAAGCAAGATAAGCAACTACCCCCTTCGTCCCAAAATGTAAGGCGTCTAAGGACTGGTTAAAAGTCAAACTTTACTAACTTTGATCAAATATTTAAAAAAAAAATTACATCTACAATATCGAATGGACATATTAAGAAAATATATTTTATGGTGAATCTATTCATGTTGATTCAGTACTGTAAATGTTTATCTTTTTGTGTATAAACTTGGTCAAACTTAAAAAACGTAACTTTTGACTAATCCTTAGATGCCTTACATTTTGGAACGGAGGGAGTATGTGATAGCAAGATATATATAACTTCAAGCATGAAGGCTATCACAAAGTAATGTGCATAAGTAAAGAGCTCAGGTACAGAGATAACCGAGGCATGGGGGAGACGATGATTTATCCCGAAGTTCACACTCTTGCGAATGCTAATCTCCGTCGGAGAGCTACGGTGGCTTAGTGCTTCCGAACGCCACAAGCAGTCTCACCTTGAGGTGTCGTTGCTCGATGCATACCAACGCCACAAAGGCCTCACTCCAAGATGCGGTAGTCACACCACAAACCGAGCGCCACAAAGGCCTCACCTTATTCTCCGGTGACCCTCGCCACAAAGGTCTCACCTTATTCTCAGGTGATCATCGCCACAAAGGGCTAGATCACGGTTCCACTAAGTGTTTTCCTTCGAGGCGGAAACCAAGAGACTTACACAAAGGTTGGAGCAAATATACACAACTTAATTAGAGGCTTCCAAAAAATCACCACAAGGCCTCAAATCCGTCTAGGGTTCCAAGAACCCAAGAGTATCAACTTTCATGCTTTCACCTCCACAGATCACCATGGAGAACTCAAATCGATGCACCAAACGCAATGGAAGAACACCACTAAGATGCTCAAGTCCTTCTCTCTCAAATGCTACAAATATATAAAAGCTATTGGGGAAATAGGAGAGAAAGAACAAATAGAAAGAGGAACACCAAATTTCTTCTAAGAGCTAGATCTAGAGATTCTGACACAAAGAGGAAAATTTGATTTGTGGGATTGTAGATCTAGGTTTTCTCTCTCTTTTCCTCAAATTTGAGCAAGAATCATGGAGAAATTTGGGGTAGAGAGAGCTCTTAAATGTTAGCAATGGAGGAGAGGCAAAAAGTGTGTGAAGCAACCAAAAATACGAGAGGGGGAAGAAGACTGTATAAAGGAGCCCAGAAAATTTGCCCGTTGGGGCTGGCTAGACATGGACTGGTAGTTCCGGCCTAGGTGGGCCGGTAGTGCCGCTCTCGCACGCTAGACAGCCAGAACATGGGAAAGCAGAGCAAGCGCAGGCCAGCGAGCCCGCAGCAGCCGCGCGCGTGCGGGCGAGCGAGGCGGCGCCGGGACTCGAGCGGGGACGCGGGCGGCGTGTGAGTCAACGCCAGAGCCCGGTAGTGCGAGCCTTGGCGGCCCGACAGTGCCGCACGGAGCGGGCCAGAATTTCTGCGCGCGGGGAGCTGGCAGTGCGGGGGCGGTAGTGGTGCCCAGCAAAGGCGGAATTGCCGGCCTGGGCAGCTAACCCCTTTTCATTTTCTCTTTAAATCAATTAGAATGCAAACTTAAAACTGTAATATCTCGAGTTTGGAAACTCTGATCGAGAAGAAACCAATTTTGTTCACAAGAGCTACCTCCACAAAAATTGAAAATATGAAAACAGGTGGGGGTGATTTTCTATAATCTTTAAAGTGAAACCTCTCAATATGAGAAACCGAGAAACTCTGTTATCGAAAAATCAACAAGTAAATAATATGGAATCCATTTTCGATGAACTAGAGCTTTTCATGAAAATAACCACGAGCTCTAAAACACCACATGGATAATATCCAAATAACAACCAAGAATGATGATGCAAAGACGCAGTGGTTTGAGCTCTCTCTCCGAACAATACGATCGAGTTACTCACTCGAGAGCCCTCTTGATAGTACGATAACTAACCTATGAACGCCGCCTTCCTCATAGAAGCTGCTGGGTTGACCCCGAAGGCCGAATTCTATGGTAGAGAAGGCTTGAATAAGAATTTGGGTCTCCCAACTAAACCATGAAACCGCTAAGAAAGAAAACCTACCAAGAACCAACATTAACCTTGCGCATTTCACTTGAGCTCGGTGATGACAATCTTGGCCACAACAAGATGGAACGCCTTTCTTGATTGTGCTTGCTTGATGGAGTCTTGCGGATTGCTCCCCCATACACCACTATGGGAGAACTTCTTCTTCGACACATCTTCACATATCCTTGATCACCATATGGATGGCAAGCTTCAAGCAAATGATATTTTCGAGATAGCTCATCTTGAACTTGCACTACATTTCTTCTTTCTTCGTCTTGTTGATGTCTTGAACGTACACACGAGAGCTTACTCAATCTTCTTCTTCAAGTCATAATTGTTACTTTATATTCTTCATTTGATCCTTGTTGTAACCTTGAAGCCAAAATATGTTTCAAGTATTGCCTATGGATAATTCCTACAAATATAACTCAACACAAACATTAGTCCATAGGAATTGTCATTAATTACCAAACCACGCATGGGGGATCCATGCACTTTCAGAAGCTGTATGAAAACTCAATTAGGTGGACTAGAGGCGGATGAAATACGAGGTTCCTTTTGTGAATGTTCTTCCAACAACAAAATCTGAAAAAAGGTGGACTACACATTGATTTTGATAAGTAACTACTCCCTCTGTTTTATATTTTATCAATATGTAAAACTACTAACATTAATTAGTAAAATTGATTATATTCTACCTCATAGGATGATGTTCATTAATGCTAAAGTTGCATGCAGCCATAGAGAAAGAGCATCCACATGCAATATGTTTAATTAGCCTTGCACTTGTCAATGCAACAACAACAACAACAAGATTGTGGAGCTACTAGTTCTAGACCTGATGGTGCCCGACCAACATGGAATATTATTTGGGTCTGCCCCGTACCACCAAAAGTCAAAATCTTGGCATGGAAGATCTGTAGAAATGCAATATCAACACAGTTGAATCTGCGAAGGAGAGGCATCTCAACATCCAGCTTGTGTCCAGTCTGTGGCTGTGAGGAGGAGGACTCCTTCCATATTTTCCTCTGATGCCCGCATGCACGCGACCTTTGGCGTGCCATGGTCGAAGTCTGGGACCTGCCCGCCGGTGACCTGCTGAGGCCGACAGGACCTGAGTGGCTCCTTCACCTGTTGGCTTCCATCCCAGCATGCCAGCGTGCGCCGACCCTAATGACGTTTTGGAGGATATGGCACGCCCACAATGAGATGACCCACAACAAACCATGTCCGCCAATTAAGGGCTCACGTCGATTCCTAGTAAGCTATCTCAACTCTCTTATGCTCATTAAATAATTTCCCTCCGCAGATATAATCAAAGGTAAGATGGTCGTCAACCAGGAATAAGGACTCCAGAAGACTGGAGCACGAACTGATTGACAGAAGGTTAGGAAGAAATGGGTGGTGGTGCCGCCGATAGGAGAGGCCAAGGTGAACACGGATGGTGCATACTCGAGTGAAGCTGCAGGTACGGGCATGGTTCTACGAGACCATAGAGGTGAGATCATCTATGCAGCATGCCGACTCTATACCACACTGCGGTGATGCAACTGAAGCAGAAATCATGGCCAACGAAGAGGGGCTGCAGCTTGCCCTACACTGGACAACGCTTAAGTTCACACTGGAGTCAGATTGTGCGGAAGCGGTGGCCATGATCAACGAAAGTAGTCCTAATGTATCAGCCTATGCCTTTAGAATCAATGTCATTCGTGAGTTTCTTCGGAAAAGAGATGTAAAATTAATAAAGATTAGCCGCGAGGCTAACATGGTAGGCCACGAGTTAGCAAAACTAGGACGGGTTCAGAACAGAACTGAATCTTTTCTCAGATATGTTCCTCAGGAAATCGCTACGGCTGTTCAAACTGATTGTAATTCACTTGTGGCTTAATATATATCTTTTTTCCTCGCAAAAAAATTAGGCAAAAATACAAAAGTATTTTCACATAAATAATTGTATTATTTATTAGTTGGTTATGTTTTCTTGGTAACTGGAATGTAAGTTTTCTTTACAAAACTAGACCATGAACAACGTGTTGCTACACCCGTCTATTTTCAAGAAAAAACAACAAAAATGTTTGCAAAAATTTAGAATATAGATATTTGGTAAAACTTGAACAAGTTGAATTACAACGGGATGATGTAACATGGGAGCCAAGACAACAAGGAAGAAGAAGATGAGAAAGAATATCAGGAGCGGACAGACCGACCCTTCGACCGGCCGACCGGTCTGCAGGCCGACCATACCGGCCATCGCCGGGCGCCAGCCGACACGACCGGGCCATGCCGATTGCCACACCGGTGGCCACCAAACAGGTAACAGAACCATTCCCAAAACCAATCGGGCTACATTTCGGCCTTGCTAGTTGACCCGCTGAACAGGTTAGCCCACAGGTCTGCCCCCCGCTCACGCCGGAATCCCCCGAAAACTGTGTTGAGTTAGCTTTAAGCATGTAACTTATCCCTTCACCCCTAGCAGCACAAATACCCCTTTCCATCCCAGATCTGGGGTTAGACTAATATTTGAGATTTGGGAGTATAAGCATGTGCTCATCTACCATCCCTATGGGATTCAAGACCTCTTTGTAGTTTAATTGCTACCAAGTTGCATCAAAGCCCCCTTTTGTGGATTTATCTCTACCGGTTAAGATTCTATCGGATGCGAAGTCTCTACCGTGTGATTATACCTAGCTCTAATCTCTCTTACACATGATTCTATCGGATCATCACCGATCTCTCCTCCGGGACTCTACCTTGCGGTCTTTCCTTGGAGGATTATATCGGGAAGTTTATTCAAGCTGTTGGAGGTTAATTCAAAGTTGTATTGGGTTAATTTTTTCTTGAGTTCATCGTGTCCATCCTTCTCCCCTCTCTCCCCTTGGTAAATTCGTGAGATCAGGCACAAATCTGTGACCCAAGTCACATCACCTTGACCAATCGATTCTGGATGGACAATAAGAACATCTAATATGCCTTCTTGGAGATGCTTATCCCTATACAATATTAACAATGAGATTACATGGAAATATCAAGGTAAATAGAATAAATAGGAAGCTAACAATCCGAGGAGCCATATTTGAACATCGGTGAGAATTTCCTAGCAATTCACAACGCACCTTTTTTTTGGCAATGCAAAACGTCACTGTAAAACCAACTGGGAAAGCAATTTATAGAAAATAAAAGAAGATCAACTAAGGTTAACAATCAATTCAGTAAACACCAAGTGCAACCTTGAAACTAAATATGTCCCTTGTGAAAGAGCCGAACAAGTCATCATCTCATAGGTAAGCAAAAAATGAGACCACTATACGAGATATAGAAATAGGCTATGTTTGCCATCCATTAAACCTATGTGAACAACAACAATATAATTAAATCTGGTTTGAAAAATGCCAACGGAATGAGGTGTATAAGATAAAACAAAGATTCTTTAACATTTTGTACCCCTAGGATCCGAGCACACTCTTTCCCATCTCAAGGATTTATATGTATCTTCATATCAGCGGGTTGATTATCTACTTATCATGGGATGGTGCAACATTGGGAATCTCACATGGAACCGAAATAGCTGATCAATTTATAATCAAGTTCCTTGGAAGAATTACATTGAGTATAGCATGACAAAAATAAAAAAAAGCTTCTAATATGAAAAATCTTAAGAAAGCAAGTGCAACCTCTGCAGATCACGAACTAGTCAACTAAACTTGTAGCTACAACTTAGATTGGCTGAGGAATGTAATGCCATGCTGGTCAGTTTTTTCTTTCCAAAATAAAAGCGTTTGCTTGCAATTACTAAAAGCATAGTAACTAAAATGATATTATTTGAATGGGAAAAACAAGTTCATACACACATCATCTGATTTGGGTGACATGTCAGGCTGCTTACTGGAGCATGATTATTCTACAAAATCAAAGAATTCAAAAATATATGGTACACGAAAAAGGCTCAACTGAAGCAAATATAATTCAACCTAGTAAAAAATCTAGGAAAAAAATCCGAAATTAATGAACAAATAGGAAATTGATATCCTATATACCCATCGAACCAATGATAAATGATGAACCAAATATAGTCCAATTCATAACTACTAAAATGGTCTCTCCGAACAACCATGCACACACAATTAGCTAGATTAGAAAGGTAATACATGCTTTTAAAATATGCAAACGTGTACATAGTAATGTCATTTGTATTTATTTACTTGATAAGAAGAGATTGAAGAATATTGCCACAAAAAGCTGCAATAGAAATATAAGGTTATTTTCTTTTTAATCATGGCAATTATATCAATGCACTAAAAATATAATAAGAGAGCTATTATTATCTATGGACATTATAGAAGTTAAAGAAATCCATCACATGCATAGCCACTATCCATGTGTGTGATTGCATCAAACAATCAACATGGAAGTTACCGCAATTCTCCTACTTTTACAGTTTGGTAACAGATCACCAATAACAAATCGATGTGTAGCCATTAGGAAAGTAAGCTAGGACAACATAGCTCTTCACAATCCTCCAAAGTGGGTGCAGTAGGGATTATGGCAGTGGAGACCGTACACAGAGGAGATCCGAGCCAGAGACAATAGAACCATTGTTGCACAAGACTTGTTTGCTCATGTCTAGTACAAATAATCAAAGGTGCAAACTATCACCCAACAAGATAAACCAGAGAGAGGTGAATTAGAGTGGGTTTAGTGATGGAGGGTGAAAAGCTACGAACATCACAACATATTTCTACCTTATCGATGTGAAGATTACTCATGTGCCATCGAAGATGCTAGACATCGCTCACCCATGTCTCCCCCTTCCACAACAGCAATTGATGCATCCTCCACATTCTCGGGGCGTTGGCACTGCTGGCTCCTCCTATGCATCGCCCACGGCCGCTCTTTGTCATCACCATCTCACCGTCGTCGCGGCCATCATGATATTAGAATAATCCAAATGACAACAAGAGTTAGAACATATGTATTCCGAATAAATATGGCGAGAGAGAAATGAAAAGTCAACAACAAAGGATAGGAACCTTGGCATGAAGCGGACAATCGCAAGAAGCAACAATAAGGGGAACGATGCAATGAAGAAGAGAATGCGCCATAAACGTCATGAAATAGGGGAGATGAGGCGGGCATGCCCGAACCGGTTTCCACTATCACAAGAAATCAAGGAAACATGAGGGTAGTGACGATATACCTTGTGCTCCCATTAATTTCTAGAGACAATTACAGCGGTAGCGCGGTGCCTCGAGGGACTTCCGTCGAGGCAGAGCACAACCCGTAGCTGAAAGCCCACAAAACCAATGAAGCAGCCTATACCTATGCAAGGGATGTGGAAGATTGAGGTGGTCAGAAGGAATTTTGTTCTTCCAGAGGCGGATGCTATTCTTAATATTCCGCTTCGCCGTGGGGGAGGCGAGGACTTCTGGGCCTAGGTGTTTGATAAGACAGGTTGTTACACCGTGAAGGCGGCGTATCGTGCTGTCATGAGTCGCAACGAGCAATCAGCTCTAGACGAAGGGGCGATTACCGAAACCTCAACTACAGAGAAACAGTTGTGGCCTGTCTTATGGAAACTGAATGTGATGCCAAAAGTTCGGGTGTTTTGGTGGCGAGTGCTGCGAGGTATTCTTCCCACCGAATCTACCTTAAAGCATCGACATATTTCGCAATTGGGCAGATGCAAAATCTGCCTAGCAGCTGATGAGGATATCTTGCATTAATTGTGATCTTGCACGCAGATTTTGGGAAGAAGCGCAGTCTTGGATGAACTTTGTGTTACCAAAGCTTCATCCCTTTACCTGGTCACGTGATATTTTATGTGATGCTAGGTTTGATGATTCGGATAGGCCAAAAATTGTTACAGTAATGTGGGCCATCTGGAGTTCGCGGAATGCATGGACTCATGATAAAGGAGCATATGATCCAGTTCATTCTATGAAGATGGCCAAAGAAGCTTTAGCGATTCTTGAAGTTCCAAAGAAATATACAGCTATGCTTCCAGGCCATGGTTGGAGACCACCAGACAAGGATGTTGTGAAAATTAACACAAATGGTGGTCTGTCTTTCGATGCTCGCAGAGGTGGAGCAGGTGGGGTGGTGAGATCAAGATATGCATACCTGGGTGCATGGAGTAAGCCTTACAATGGTCTCACTGACCCTCTTGTTGCCGAGGCTCTTGCACTAAGGGATGGTGTGATCTTTGCCAAGCTCCGAGGGTACCCAAAGGTGGTTATGGAAACCAACTGTCTGGAGATTGTCAATCTCTGGAACACTCGTCATGGATCACGCGCGGTCGTGGCTTCTATTATTCAAGAAATTGGAGAGCTACTTCTGAGTTTTTCTTCTTTTACTATTCAGCATGTAATGAGATCAGCAAACTATCCGGCCCACCTTTGTGTGCAAAGCATGCTAGCACATTGGCGGTGACGAGCAGTTGGCTCGATTGTACTCCTGACTTCCTGGTTGTCAGTCTTTTGGCTGATAGTTCGGGCGCTGTATTTGCTGAATAAAGCTCTCCATATTCCCCGCAAAAAAGTAGCCTAGTAGGCCTTGCGGGAGTTTCTGAGCCTGATTAACGAGATGGCTTGCAGGTCCGTTCCTGGAGTAGCGTCCCTTTGCGCTAGACGTAAGGTCCGCTGTGCGGTGAAAAACACCATAGGATGCGCGGTGAGACGCAAGAACGATATGGTACGTCCATTCGTAGGATCCGAGGCTGAAAACCTGTAGCCGATGTGGTGGTTGCTTCTAGATAGTTCAGTTTTAATAGTTTTTCTTATATAGTAACAACAACACAACGTATTCTTAGCATTCTGTTCTCCATCCGACGGCTGCAAAAGGTTGCATCAATGATGCTCACAAAAGAGAAGAGTAGATTGCAAAATAATTTCGATAAATAAAAAAGGTTCCCTGGAAAATAATAGCGCCAAAAGATCCTTGCCGTTAGGTGTTTCATCGAACGGCTGGAAAGTGGCGCTGGAAGGACCGGAGAATATCGACGCACCCTCCATACCTACACATATTTCAATCAGCCCCTTCCATCATTTTCCCCGTTTCCTTTTTTGGCTCTCTTCGTCTACCTGACGTCTTCGATCTCGGGGATTTCTGCCGAGACAAAAGGCCAATCCGGCGAATTAGCACCGGCAGACGTAGCTGAAACTCGCGCTGAGAGAGCGAGTAGCAAAGGAAGAATCTGATGGATCAGCATCAACGTCAGGTAAGAGCTCCGTTCGATTCGCATTTCTTGCTTCGTTCAGGAGATTCGGACCAGAGCTGTTTTGTCCCCTTATACTTCTAGGGTTTGGCTTTGTGTTGGAGCTGCTTCAGATCTATGGATTTGTCTCCGCTAGAATCCTGAATTAGGGTTTGCTTCGAACGGTGTGGCGAATCTCCCCTAGTCGGCTAGTCCTCCTATCATGCGTAACAGAGAATCTCGAAAATACCCCCCTTCCAAGATCCAGGATGGTCACCAGTGTTTACTTTCTATGACAAGCAGATGATTTTTGTTAGGTGCTTTGGATTCTATTGTATATGGTTAAGCCATATAGTTAACTTATCCGCTAGTTAATCGAGATTCAGGATATAGAGGGGTGGTATTTAGCGTGATAATTTATTTTTCTCTTATTGCAGGAGGTTAGTGAGAATTATTCGAATCCAAAGACCTGCCTCTTTCATGTGCTCTTCAAGGTACCGTGACTGTTCCTTCTAAGATATGCATTCATTAAGGAGAAGACATGTGAATTTGTATATGGAGATCCATTGTATGTATATGCATGCTTAATTGTGAGTATTTGTGTTTGAAGGCTGGGGCATTGGCATTCTACATACTGTCCGCGCTGTTTGTGCACAACTTTGTCATCATCTTTGTTGTCACCGTGTTCCTAGCAGCACTTGACTTCTGGGTGGTTAAGAATGTAAGTGGAAGGATATTGGTTGGACTGCGTTGGTGGAATGAGATTAATGATGAGGGCAATAGCGTGTGGATGTTTGAATGCCTTGATGAACAGGTTTGTATTTTCCTTCTTGCCATTCTTATGCGGTTTTGTTTTGAGTGTCTACCAGTAAATTGATGTAGCTGTTTCGTTGCAGTCACTTGCTAGGATGAACAAGAAAGACTCGTGGTTGTTTTGGTGGACTCTTTACTTGGCCGTAAGTGATGCTGAGAATACGATGGTTTGGTTATTTTTGTTTTTGTTTACGAATGAAATTAATCATGCACAATTTTACTCTCTTGCTTTAATATGTCTGCCTGATAAGTGTACCAAGAATTCTGCTACAAATGGAATATATAAACATAAACAACATACAAAGGAATGTTAGACAACAAACAGCAGTCAGGCAAGCATGGTAAGGTGTTATGGGATACCGACTTTCTTTTGCAAGGACTGATTAAATCTTCTTTAAGTATTAATCTTGACGCATTCTACCTTTGGACGTGTTTGGTATTAAAAACAACACCCTGTTGCATGGAGTCTATACGCTCAGTGGAACTATTTGATGTGTCTCGGTATAGTATGGGCGGCAATACTGTTTTTATTAGGTATTATTACCTTTTTCAACTCTGCCGATTGCTGAGATGGTAATGCTTTTGGAAAAATACGAGTTGGTGTTACAAGCATGCTTATTTTATAGAATGTTATTAAATCAATGATTATTTTGTTGGTAAATTCCACCACGAAATTATTCCCTTGAAGGAACAACAAATTCAAGACAGCATTACATTACAAGCATGCTTATTTTGTTATTCTTTTTGGTACATATGTCCTATGGCACAACCATCTAAGAGCACATGTGGTGTTTTATCAAGTACTATAACTTTTCCAGGATATGTCTGCTTTCCATATATGATTCTTAGTTAGTTATGTGCTTCACTGTTTAGCTATTATGAAACAGTTTACCTGGACATTAATGCAAAAGCTTGAAAGTAACATTGATCCAAGTGTCGATCATGTCAAGCTATGGGAAAGGAGAAGTCAGGATCACTCCAATGTTTGTTTAATAAAAATGCCTGACACAATTGGAAAATTAAGCAATCACCATCTCTAAACTTGGACAGGTAGTTCTACCAGAAAATATTCTAGATTCATCGTTGAAAACCAGTGGTAGCGAAGTTCAGATATGTGAGTTTCAGAACATGTTCAATATCAGCACTGTAGACTGACATCACATTAGAGAAAATATTGATATTTTTTTTAAACTCTTGAAAAGGATGACCTCATTCTGAGAAACAAGGGTTTAAAGCTCCAAGCTGTCTTGTCTGTTTTGTTTACAATCTTTTTTCCATGCTGCAAGAAGACCTTTTTTTTTACATTATTGCATTGATGTCATATATTCATAAAGGTAATGGCGTCAAGTCTATCAATGTGTTATATTGTGGGTTTGGCAGTTGTAAACTGAACATGTAAAACGTATGGGATGATGATATTGTAAATTCTGACAAGTCATTGACGAACATAATAAGCTAAATCTGATTCAGATCCTTCAATGTTTTAATTCTTCTCATTTTCCTGAGTAACGTGAAACTGGAAACTAATCTGAAATAAGGAGACTATGTAAACTGATAATTTAATGAGGAAGCTTCTCTGAATGAGTAAATCACTGAAGGGCCAAGGCCAGATTCATAGCTACTTCTTTTCCTCCTTGGCACTGTCTGGTCTATTTTAATTTTGGGTACTGTCATTGATTTGTACTCCTGAATGAAACTTTGCCTCAAGTGTTTAAGGTTTTAAAAGTGGGCCCCATCCATATTTCAGGCTGCTGCATGGGTCGTTCTTGGGATATTCTCGCTCATCAGACTTCAAGCTGATTACCTTCTTGTCATTGGAGTGTGCCTGAGTCTCAGCATTGCAAATATTATTGGGTTTACGAAATGCAAAAAAGGTGTGGCTTCTCCTGCACAATCTACGTTCGTTGGAACCATGTTATAGGATGCTGTGGTTATTTGGATTGGCCAGTCAGATAAGAAACTGTTGTTAGTTGTTAATAAAACTTACTAGTCTAGAGCTTTATGCTATTTGACAGATCTGCAGCTTCAGCATCCTGGTCTAACTATTTGGAATGTACAGTCGTAGTAATAGAACACTTGAGACTAGACTATTCTTCCGGAAAAAAAAACCTAGCAGTTTAGCCTTAGCCAGCTTTCTTTAGTACTCCCTGTTCATAAATATAAGATGTTTTAGGTATTTCATAGTGAACTAGATACACACCATAGTGAGTGAATCTACATACTAAAAAAGACTAGCTACATACCAAAATAGATGAATCTACTATAAGCTAAAACATCTTATATTGATGAACGGAGGGAGTATTACTTTTTCTGGGTATGCTGGTCAGTTTAGATCATTAGGAGATGTTCATGTTTCTTAAGTTGTTCGCATTTTGATAACTTGCATGTGGATCATCTATTAGAAGAGTAATGCTAATCCTAATCACCTTTTAAGTAGTTTTGTAGCAATAGAACACTTGAGACAAGACTATTCTTGTTCTAAAAAAAAACCCTAGCAGTTTAGCCTTAGCCAGCTTTCCTTAGTATTACTTTTTCTGGGTATACTGGTCAGTTTAGATTATTAGAAGCTGTTCATGTTTCTTAAGTTGTTTGCATTTTGATAACTTGCATGTGGATCATCTATTAGAAGTCTGAAGTCATGCTAATCCTAATCACCTTTTAAGTAGTTTTGTGTCCTTGAGGCTCCCGTTTTATGACGTTACAACTTATGTAATTGGTTTGAAACATACTATTATTCATCAAACGAGTTGAAAGAAATTGGCCCACAAAGCCCAGTTACTTGGGTTTGGATTAGCACGCTGTTGTAGTTCACCGGAGTATCCTCTGCAGTAAATGCCATTTTGTTGCTACGTGATCTCACTCACAGTTGCCTATAATGTTTGGGTCAAATAGAAGCTGTGCCACTCTAATCATACATGTTGCTAATGAAACATCTTCTTGATTTCATAGTTTTAAGTTTGACATTTGTACTGCGATGTTTATTATGCAGATGCCAAGAAAAACTTCCAGGATATTGCTCAGAGCGCACTCCTATCATCCAGCATGAGGTCAACTCTGCAGTCAGCATTTGGTGTCTAACCATAACCAGAGGACCTATTTGTGGCATGTAACGTGTACAATCCATGGATAAGATGATGCATTTGCCTTTCGCTTTAGTTGCTCGTGCCTAGCTTTTCTCCAACCATGTACATCTTCCTGGCCCACAATGTCCTTGATATTACTTGCTCTACTATCACCAAAGAGGTTGGTCATGAGTTCTGACTGGCGCTAACGCACTTTGAGCGTCAAGATAAACACATTACTTGGTAATCACTAGCTACTGATGATCTTTGAGGGTTTTCTAGCATTCAGTCATTATGCTATACTGTAAAAGGGAGTAGATCGGAGTGCAGTCTAGTTGACTTAATGAAACCTTGTCATGTACATGAACTTGTCCTGATGGCGAAAATAACTGCCTTGCCTCCTTGAGGTTGTGCAGTTTTGGTATATCTTACCATACTCTACAGCTTGCACTTCGTCAATTTTCACCTGTAACAGAACAAAACGAGATATTTCAGGTCTTCCCTTTTTGTTAATCTGATGTAGTAAGCTATTTTATACGTTGCTAATTCATATCCCATATGTCCCACTGGAAGAAAAACAAAAACAGTACAGTACGACCTTTAGGTTAATTCCAACAATGTGAAAACCGTCAAATTTCGGTTGGAAAGGGGCTATGGCGTCAACGGAACGATAGGGCTTGATCGCCATGGTATTGGATCTACCTGGACTCATCATGGATACTCATTGATACAAATGCATCTCGGTGTGTCGAATTCAGCTTGAAGGATATCTGTTTTCTCTCTGTTATTGTCCAGTTGATCTATAGGGTATGTCTTGCTTGGCGTACCCTCGTCTTCTTTTGTCTTTTGGACCTGTCCGTTTCATACAACTGTTGGCTGTATTATCCGTACCTGGAAATGAAATCGGGAGCGTATGGGGAGTGGTGTTTTGGAACATGGGAGCATATGCTCCCTATATTTTGAATTGCATCTTACACATATTTTAAATTTAAAAAAAATTGAAACAAAAAAATTCGCACGTACATCTTCACGTGCTACGCGCTCACAAAGTTGTTTCATAAAAAATAAACTTATCATGTGACGTGTGTAAAAAAGACAAAATTCAGTGCTGAAAACAATGCTTTTCACAAAATAAGTTTTCTCTTTTTTACATAGGCCACAAAAAATATTAATTTTTCGTGAAACTTGACGCATACACATATATTATGGAGATGTACATGTAGAATTTTTGTCAAAATTTTTCCACACTTCCAAATATGTTTTGTTGGTAGAGGGAGCATACGCACCCAGGAGCCAAATTGAATTTCCCGAGCGTATGCTCCTTAATTTGGGAAAAAAGAAGAAGCAAAGGTAAAGTTCTCATTTGATTGGTGTTATGGACGTCCAATTTGTCCTCATGGAGGGATCTCTTCTTTGCACATGCCGTGCAGCTCACGTGTTCGAAATCATCAACGCCGGGTGAACCCAACATTTGAAAATCGTCAAAACATTTGAGCACTTGCAGAAAGTAAAACGTTCTTCCCATTCATCCTTTTCTTTGCGATGTAAAGACGACTAAGCGTTTCCCACGTCGAAAAGACGGATCGCCGGTGAGCGCCGGCGATAGGTGAAAGCAAAACGTTTGGGTTCGCGTGAGAAAACACTCCCACGCATCTTCGAAATTGGCGATCGATTTCCCGTACAGGTACAGCGACGAGCCCATGGCTGAACGGTTCTCAACCAATGCTCCGTCTCCGGTCTCCTCAGCGTTATCTTCTCTCGCCGAGCTAGGCATGCCGCGTCGGACGTTATCCGCGTGGAGCGAGCGACGTCGTAGACCAACGCGAAACACGTCCTCCGTTTTCCCATCCGCTCGCTCACACCGTCGCTCTCACCTAAAAATCACGTAAAATCCTTGTGAGCTTCGGAAAACAGAAGAAACCCTTCGTTTCGCCGCCATAGATTTTGTCACGCAAAAACCTCGAAATGATGGGAACCAATCCTGGAACGTAGTTTCCGTCTCATGCCGTGTCCTTTTTCACGGGTTGTTTTCTTGCAATCTCCTCCTCGTATTCTCTTTGTTTTCTTTTGGTTTTGCTCAAAAGTGCATGCAAAGCAACAAACTTTATTCTGGAAAATATTTCTTCTAGGTAGGAGATCTTTCCATGGTACAGATTGGCGAGGAGAAAATGGTCACGTTGGCCTCGTGGCGCCGTGGATCACACAGATGGTAGGGACTACGGAGACATCAGCGCCACCTAAGGAAAAAGGGTTACGATATCTCAGCCAGGTCATCCGACTACTCTTATCCACTTAAATTGCATTCCCTTTTCTCCATTTTTTTGCTTTGCTTGTGGCTGGACTGCTGCCTGACAGAATGGTCAATGCGTGTAATTTCGGATTCACATTTCTGCAAAATAACGAGAGAGAGGTGACGCTTCAAAGTTAGATTCTTTGCAGAATTTGCGTTCTGAAGCATTAACCAAAAACCCGGATCCACTCATCGTGTGGGTTATCCGTCCCATAGGAAAAACACTTGCTCGATCGGTGTGGGTGAAAGAGGAGAAATTCCTTTTCTGCACCAACAGATCGTGAATTTTCAATCTTGCAATGCAGTTCCAAGAAATGACCACACGTTGCACCAGATTTTAGTGTTCCATTTCTGAAACCAGATGTCACAACGTTATTACAACCATTTCACTGTCAGGTCTTCCATACTTACAACATTAGGCATACCTAGGGGAGGGACAAGTTCTAGAGCTCTCTCAAAAAAAAAAAAAGGGGGGGGGGGGGGAAGACATCTGACGATAACTGAAAAAACAAACTGAGCTCTACAGAAGAAGACAACAAAAAGAGATTAAAGCATGTGAAGCACCCTGCAACCTTCATCAACTCCCACCAGCATCAAAGCATTCGCTCCTAAGGTTCTTGCTAGGTCTGATCAACCGAGGTCCAGATCCCCTCTTATGATTCATAGTGCGCACTTTCAGAGAAGTTCATTCTCAGGAGTCAGCCAGATTCTAGCCACAATAGCAGAGGTGGCATTCGAGCCATGTACTCCAGCTTGTTCACCATTATCAGTTTTCCTCTTTCTTCCTCTTTTAGCAGGATGATGCATGGTGCAAGAGTGTAAGCAGTTTTCCTCCATATCACCTACATCCCAAACCATTGTGTTCGATTAAACATCATGTCATTTTTGGTAAGCCAGATGATTTCAAGATAGCAGCATTAACCATATTCATCAAACAATTTCTTTTTTTTGTTATTCCATAAGCCAGATATATCAACTATAGTTGTAGAGGGAAAGTTAAAACCCAAAACCCTCTTAATATTTGACCACATATTGGAAGCAACAACACAATCACAGAATAGATGTTGACAAGATTTAAGCTTATTATAGAAAACACAAATCAAACCATCTACTGATTGCCTTTTTACTAAGTTATCTCTAGTGAGTAGCTTGTTATGATCCAGCAACTAGAGAAAGAACCCCACATTTTTTTCTTGAATGGCCTTCTTCGGATTTTGTCTTGTCTTCCTCTCTTCAACACCAATTTTAATGAGATTCGCTTATCTACACAATATCAACCATATTTTTCAAAGAGCCGTGCATGTGAGCAAATTGAGCGCCACCAAAATATAAATTATTTTCGTAACTTATTTTGCAAACCAGTGTCCGGACAGGGGATAGGGTTGAGAAAAGATGATGGCCAAAATATGGATTATGCCAACTATGGAAACAAGAACACACTTTTTCTTCAAGTTTACATACTTGATTCCGATTTGGGAAACATCAAAACTTGGCTTGGGGCATGGGAGATCGTGCCGCCCAATTAGGCAAACAACCCCTTGGTCTAAAGGTGGCAGCATTCCTTTCTCCTGGGAGCCGACAACCAGCGTAAAACCATCTCCTCCCTTGCTATGCTAGTCTCTTGGGAGATTTGGAAGGAAAGTAATGCACATATGTTTCGGCAAGCATCTACGATGCCGACAATCGTTGCCGCCAAGATCAAGGAGGAAGCAGAAAATTGGGTAACCCCGAGAACTATGTATTTCAGTGAGATTATCCCATGAGAGTGGGATTTGTAATAAGGGGGCGTGTGGATCCCTGCTGACTAAAAGCTCTTTCATAATTAATGGAATACGTCAAAGTTTTTTCCTCAGTTTCGAAAAATATTTGTCAATGAAACAATTACCATATTAGACTTACAGTAGTGTGATGATGCCCATCATCGTCATTGAGGGTTATCTAGGTTATTAGATTATCTACTTTTCTAAGTAATATTGTTCAGTATGGCACATTGATTAATGATTATCATGCCTATTCTTTCATCATCATTAAATATTTGATTGCCCGCGGTCATTTTGGGCATCTCGTAATCGTAGCCCGCAGAGTGATGATTTACTTGGCCAAGTCTAGAGTCCGCTTTATCGAGAAAATGACTAGAGTATGCATGTGCATCTTATTTGGTTGATCACATTTATTCAAAACTCATTTCCTACACCTCGTTTGGTTGGAGCAAACGAGGATTATAGCTAACATGATTCAGCTTGTTTGGATGCACATAGCTTAGTGTTGTGGCCACCTCTTCTCAAAGTGGTGATCTTACCATACACTACTATACATATGGAATTAACAGGCAGAAGAAAATTAACATCGTTTTAGCCCTAGCAACTATTAAATCTCAGTTCGACACATGATAGTACCCATCTGTATTAAATAACAGTTATACACGCGTAGGGCATAGAACATGACAGTCTTCACTTATTCATCTTCTTCCTCAAATCCTCGTGCTACCTCCATTTTCCACATTTCGTCAGTGCTAGTCTTCCTAATTTGCCTCACTATCGAATGAATCCAAAGTTGCTGCTATCAGAGAATGGCCAACACCGAAGACCATTTCAGAAGTGAGAAGCTTTCATGGTCTTTCTACATTCTATAGGCGTTTTGTGAAGAACTTCAGTACGACACATGGCGCCTATCACAGAATGCTTGAAGAAAGGCAAGTTTCACTGGAGTCCACATGCTGAAGCTAGTTTCAAGAAGATCAAAGTGCATCTATCAGATTTTGGTTTTTGGTGTTGCCGAACTTTGACAAGACTTTCGAACTTGAATGTGATGCAAGTGGAGTTGGCATTGGTGTTGTCCTATCTCAAGAACGGAAGCCTATTGCTTTCTTCAGTGAGAAGCTAAGTGATGCAAGGAAGAAATGGAGTACATATCAGCAAGAGTTGTATGCTGTATTCAGAGCTTTGAAAATATGGGAGGTTTATTTGTTGCCTAAGGAGTTTCTTGTCTATACTAACCATCAAGCCTTGAAGCATTTCAAAGATCATCAACATGTCGATCGCATGCTGGAAAGATGGGAAGCTTATTTGGAGAGATTCAACTATCTCATTGTCTACAAATCAGGAGCCACAAATCAAGTAGCTGATGCTTTGAGTCGACGTGTTAGAAGGACAACATGGATTACGTTAGTGGTGCCACATGTCAGACACCATGGATTACGTTAGTGGTGCCACATGTCACCTCATTCTCTTGAGGGAAAAACTCATTAATGCCAAAGCCAAAGATCCAGCTATGAATACTGCAACATGCAAGAACAAGCTTATCCCGAGAGGGAAAATAACTAAATGACTTATGCTCAAGGATCTTAAATTTATTCTTCAAAGCAGGGAATGCCCTCTTAATCCTTACTCTAAGGCTAGAGTGTATGATATTGAAAAGTTTCTTGGCTTTGTGAGATAGTGCCTTGCAGAGAACTCATTGAGATTGTACCTTGTTGACATAAAGGGTTGAAGAATACCATGGTGACAACCATATCTTGCATCTTCTAGGTAGAACTTACCTTGCAGAACTTTGAGCCGATCGGGTAGAGCCAAGTTTCCATTAATAGTGTTTGCATCATGGATCGATCCTTTCCCTCTAGCTAACACGTACGTGAAATTCAGATTGAAATTAACATCATAAATCATATTTTGAGTGGTATAGTGATTTCTCCCCTTATATGTTTAAGTTTCCTCTTAGCTGCACTCTAGTAGTCTCAGATAAGACTATCAATTTACCCAACACAATCCTAGAATGAAAACATGGTTACGTATTAGTGCAATACAATCATGTCATGAACTACAATATAGAGTTTCTCATTTGAGATGAAGTGGGTCAACATTATCCTACCCCTATCCTATTTAGTGTAAAAGATTGTACCGTATTTTGCAAAATGATGATATCTTTAGAAAATATAGTTCATTTTTTTAATTAAAGAGGGCATATGGTACCCTAATATTGGCCCACTTGCATCTATATTGCCCACCTTGAAATATGGAAACAATTGGTAGCTTTCTTGTATCTTCGATCGAGATTGATGAGACTATGGCTTAATTGTCTCTCCTATGAGCTCTACAATACCATACATGACTTCCTTGAATTACCGAGATATTGTCTCATTGGATCTCCTCTATGTGTTGCAAATCACTCGAAATATATGGTTATGTCCAACATGAAGGAACATTGCTACTCCTTCTTCTATAAAAATGTGGATGATATCTTGAAGCAACCCCTAGCTCATAGGTGGTTAAAAAGGGTCTGTTATCATCCGAAGCATGTTCATGAGGTTGTTGTTTTTGTTTTTTCATTCTATCTCTATCGCGTTCAAACATACGAGCACATGCGACCGATGGCTAGGAATTGAAAGGAAGCGCTCTCTTGTGGACCAAAAGCATCCAGACCCAAACCACAACTCCGAGGTCAACTACGTGAAGCTTCATCCTTTGGTTTAATTTAATGTGTCATTCTGAGTGGTGCTAAAAAACCTTGCCAATGTGGCATGGCGGGTCCTGTTGGGCCCCACCCCCGTTTATGTAGCACCGCTAACTCAAGTGCTACACTACAAATCGTAGCGCCTCTCTCAGTGGTGATACACACGCAGTTAGGGTTTTTCTAGCCCGACCGACCCACCACTCCAGTACCCCTCATTTTCCCATCCAAGGAACAACAAAGCTCGAGGCTTGCGGCTTGATGAGCGCAGATTGCACACTGTTGGGGAATCCCAAGAGGAAGGTATGATGAGAACAACAGCAAGTTTTCCCTCAGTAGAAACCAAGGTTTAATCGACCAGTAGAAGAAAGGCGTGACTTATGAAGGTGTTGCTAGCTGACTAGTGGCAGGGCGCACTACCGGCGTCAACAACAACATGGAACATGCACACAACGTAACCAAAATACTTTGCCTCAACTTACAATGAGGTTGTCAATCTCACCGGATTCGCTGAACACAAAGGATTAAATGTATCGAGTGGAATGAGATGTTACAGTAAATAAAGAAAAATAGCTTATAGTAAGTAAACAGAGCAGGATTGAAGTGGTTGAATTTATGAGTGCAAAGGAAAGGATCGGGGTCCACAGTTCACTAGAGGTGTCTCTCCATAAAGATAAATAACATGATGGGTGAACAAATTACAGCTGGGCAATTGACAGAATATCGACCGTACATGACAAGATGATTACTATGAGATTCGATTGGGCATTACAACATAATACATAGACCATAATCCAACTACGTCTATGACTAATAATCCACCTTCCGGTTATCGTCGGAACCCCTTCCAGTATTAAGTTGCAAGCAACAGATTATCGCATTAAGCAATATGTGTAAAGTAAACAATAGAATTACACTCGGATAAAACATTGTTGTTTTCTCCCTAGTAGAAACAACACATCTACAATCTTAGAAGTTATTGTCACTCTTCCAGAAAACTAGAGGCATGAACCTACTATCGAGCATAAATACCCCCTCTTGGAGTCACAAGCATCTACTTGGCCATAGTATCTACTAGCAACGGAGAGCACGCAAAATCACAAATAACATATGACAAGAATATATAATCGATCTCAACGTAGTATTCAATATTCATCGGATCCCAGCAAATACAACATGTAGCATTACAGAAGGATGATCTTGATCATGTAGGGCAACTCACAATATCAAAACATTAGGCACAAATTGAAGAAGACAACCATCTAACTACTGCTATGGACCCACAGTCCAGGGATGAACTACTCAAGCACCACTTCGGAGATGGGCATGGTGATGTAGATGCCTCCGGCAATGATTTCCCCCTCCGACAGGGTGCCGGGAAGAGCTTCAGAACCCTCCCGAGCTAGGGTCTGCAATGGCAGCCGTGACGGAACATTTCGTGGATGGAGCCTCGGGTGTCCAGGGTTTTCTCGAGAACGTGATTAAATAGGCGGAGGGTCGTTGTCGGTGGAGGCCAGGGGGGCCCACACCACCCCTAGGCATGGGCCAGGGCCAGGCCGCGCCTAGGGCTGGTCCGGCCGCCCTGCGCCTCTTCTTAGAGCCCCCTCTGGACTCTATCTTCGTTATGGAAAAATATTGACTTCAGCTTTTGTTTCGTCCAATTCCGAGAATATTTCATGTCCAACTTTTCTGAAATACAAAACAACAGTAAACAGGAAACTAGCACTGTGGCATCTTGTTAATAGTGTAGTGCAGGAAAATGTATAAAAGTGCAACGAAGTATGAGAAAAACATATATAAATTGGTGTAAAAAAAGCATGGAGCATCATAAATTATAGATACGTTTGAGACGTATCAAGCATCTCCAAGCTTAACTCCTGCTCGTCCTGGAGTAGGTAACTGATAACAAAATAATTTTTGAGGTGACATGAAGCCAACACAATCTTGATCAAGTATTGTGAGCTGAGATCAAAGTACTCTAAATATAGACATGATAGATATAATTCTTACAATAGAACTTAACAACTATGTTATAACATGAGAAGTAACTCAAATAAAGGATCATGAATAATAGTGCATTGAAAGCAACTGTTTGTTTATGAACATAGAGAAAACATAGCAAAGTGGTACTCAACATGTCCTTTATGAAGTAGCAAAACATAAATGCTAGGATGAAGGAGATATGCCCTAGAGGCAATAATAAAGTGGTTATTATTTATATCTTTATGTTTATGATAAATGTTTATATATCATGCTATAATTGTATTAACCGAAACATTAGTACATGTGTGATATGTAGACAACAAGAAGTCCCTAGTATGCCTCTTAAACTAGCTTGTTGATTAATGGATGATTAGTTTCATAATCATGAACATTGGATGTTATTAATAACAAGGTTATATCATTATATGAATGATGTAATGGACACACCCAATTAAGCGTAGCATAAGATCTCGTCATTAAGTTATTTGCTATAAGCTTTCGATACATAGTTACCTAGTCCTTATGACCATGAGATCATGTAAATCACTTATACCGGAAAGGTACTTTGATTACATCAAACGCCACTCGCGTAAATGGGTGGTTATAAAGGTGGGATTAAGTATCCGGAAAGTATGAGTTGAGGCATATGGATCAACGAGTGGGATTTGTCCATCCCGATGACGGATAGATATACTCCGGGCCCTCTCGGTGGAATGTCGTCTAATGTCTTGCAAGCATATGAATAAGTTCATAAGAGACCACATACCACGGTACGAGTAAAGAGTACTTGTCGAGAGACGAGGTTGAACAAGGTATAGAGTGATACCGATGATCAAACCTCGGACAAGTAAAATATCGCGTGACAAAGGGAATTGGTACCGTATGTGAATGGTTCATTCGATCACCGAAGTCATCGTTGAATATGTGGGAGCCATTATGGATCTCCGGATCCCGCTATTGGTTATTGGTCGGAGTGAGTACTCAACCATGTCCGCATAGTTCACGAACCGTAGGGTGACACACTTAAAGTTGGATGTTGAAATGGTAGAACTTGAATATGGAATGGAGTTCGAATATTTGTTCGGAGTCCCGGATGAGATCCCGGACATCACGAGGAGTTCCGGAATGGTCCGGAGAATAAGATTCATATATAGGAAGTCATATTCCAAGTTTGGAAATGATCCGGTGCATTTATGGCAGGTTCTAGAAGGTTCTAGAAAAGTCCGGAAGAAATCACCATGGAAAGTAGAGTCCCGGAGGGACTCCACCTTGCATGACCAGCCAACCCTAAAGGGGAGGAGTCCAAGGTGGACTCCCTAGGGTGGCCGGCCAACCCACCTCAAGGAAAGGTGGGAGTCCCACCTTGGGTAGGACTCCCTCCTTGAGTAGGTTTCCCACATATGGGAGGTTTTAGTGTTGGGGTCTTATTCGAAGACTTGGACTAGAACTCTTGGTGCTTCCACCTATATAATGAGGGGCATAGGAGAGGGGGCTGATCACTTCAAGCCTCAGCCTTGGCCGCACCCCTTAGAGGGCCGGCGCCCAACCCCCCTCTCTCCCCAAACCCTAGCGGTCTCTCTCCTCCACCACATCCCGCACACTTAAGCGAAGCTCCGCCGGATTTCTCCACCACCACCGACACCACGCCATTGTGCTGTCGGATTCAAGAGGAGCTACTACTTCCGCTGCCCGCTGGAACGGGGAGGTGGACGTCGTCTTCATCAACAACCGAACGTGTGACCGAGTACGGAGGTGCTGCCCGTTCGTGGCGCCGGAAGCGATCGTGATCAAGATCTTCTACGCGCTTTTGCAAGCGGCAAGTGAACGTCTACCGCAGCAACAAGAGCCTCATCTTGTAGGCTTTGGAATCTCTTCAAGGGTGAGACTCGATACCCCCTCGTTGCTACCATCTTCTAGATTGCATCTTGGCTTGGATTGCGTGTTTGCGGTAGGAAAATTTTTGTTTTCTATGCAACGTTATCCTACGAGTGGTATCGAGCCGTGTCTATGCATAGATGGTTGCACGAGTAGAACACAATGGTTTTGTGGGCGTTGATGCTCTTGTTGTCTTTAGTTTGAGTACTTTGCATCTTTGTGGCATAGTGGGATGAAGCGGCTCGGGCTAACTTTACATGACCGCGTTCATGAGACTTGCTCCTCGTTCGACATGCAACTTGTATTGCATAAGAGGCTTTGCGGGTGTCTGTCTCTCCTACTATAGTGAAGATTCAATTTACTCTTCTATTGACAACACTAGTATCACCGTTGTGGTTCATGTTCGTAGGTAGATTAGATCTTACTCGAAAACCCTAAACCACGTAAAATATGCAAACCAAATTAGAGACGTCTAACTTGTTTTTGCAGGGTTTGGTGATGTGATATGGCCATAATGTGATGATGAATATGTATGAGATGATCATTATTGTATTGTGGCAACCGGCGGGAGCCTTATGGTTGTCTTTAATTTCATGTTGAGTAGTATTTCAAAGTAGTTGTAATAGTTGCTACATGAGGTGAACAACCATGAAGACGGCGCCATGAACCTTGACGCTATGCCGACGATGATGGAGATCATGCCCGTTGATGATGGAGATCATGTCCGTGCTTTAGAGATGGAGATCGAAGGCGCAAAGACAAAAGGGCCATATCATATCACATATGAACTGCATGTGATGTTAATCCTTTTATGCATCTTATTTTGCTTAGATCGCGACGGTAGCATTATAAGATGATCCATCACATTAATATCAAGATAATAAAGTGTTCTCCCCTAGTATGCACCGTTGTACAGTTCATCGTTTCGAAGCATCTCGTGATGATCGGATGTGATAGATTCAACGTTCATATACAACGGGTGTAAGCCATGTTGCACACGCGGAATACTTGGGTTTGCTTGACGAGCCTAGCATGTACGGACATGGCCTCGGGACAACGGAAACCGAAAGGTTGAACACGAGTCATATGGATGATATGATCAACATGTTGATGTTCACCATTGAAGCTACATCATCTCACGTGATGATCGGTTTTGGTGTAGTGGATTTGGATCGTGTACCACTTAACAACTATGAGGGATGTTGTATTAAGTGGGAGTTCATTAGTAATAAGATTAGAACATGAACTAATTATCATACACATAGTCTGAGTAGTATTTTGAATTAATTTTTGTAGTATTGGCATCCGTTTTTCTACTATGCGCTAGTCTTGTTATTGAGATAGAAATACTGTTAAAATCTGATAAGAAACTTTACGGATTGGTACCGTATTGTTAATGAATCAAGAAATGATTAAGTCCTATTGCAAACTTTTAGTAAACCTCACATTTTTGATTCAAAGAGCTATGGTTTCAATTAGTACCTAAAGTTATCTTGTCTCCGTCAAACTTGAAGTTCAAATCTGTTTGAAAAGTAAGGAGCTGAAAATTTAGTTTTCAGAAATAATCAAGGTATGAGATATATGTGATATCTAAGACCTTATTGCAAGATGATAGAATATAATTTGGTGAGACTACATGAACTCATAAGTTTTATGGGAATGTACGAAGGTTGAAGACGCAAGGCATCACAATCCTCCAACTATTGGGGCACTAACGACATTCGCATATCCATGAAGTGACCATCCTTAATATGCACCGTTGCTAAGACTCATCGTTTCGAAGCATCACGTGATGATCGGGTGTGATAGATTCTACGTGTGCATACAACGGGTGCAAGCTAGATTTGCACATGCAAATACCAAGGTTAAAACTTTACGAGCCTAGCATGTACAGACATGGTCTCGGAAAGTCGTCATGATATGATGGATAAAATTATGAGTGAAATTGTTCATCATATTACAAGGTTACTAATAGTGAAATCCGGAACACTTATCATATGATGATCAACTTCAAAGTAAGAACCTCAAGGTTATTGGTATTTGACCAACAAACCTAGATAATGATGTTGAAGTGTTTTCTGAATAATGAGGAAAGCTAAAAGAGAAACAGCAAAAGATATTTTGGCAAAAAGAAAAGAAAAGACTAGAAAGTCTAGCTCAGGTGTATATAAATGATATACATGTTATGGTTGTATTCCTAGTTAAGTCACACTAAGAAATTCTTGGGTATTAGTACTATATTGGTTGGTATGAAGTGTCATACAAAACAACGCAATACAAGAATACAATGGCCTAAGTGATCGACAAGGAATATGATAGGAATGCACGACTGGAACAAAATAAAGTGTTATTATGTTCGTCGTTAGCATTCTATCTAGCCCTTAGAATTTATAATAAAGAACTTAATAATTGTTATTTTGCTCTAGTCAAATGAAAACAATGAGTTGTTCAAATTATGACATTACTCCATATACGATGGATAAGTTATTATAAATCTTAATGGTGAAACACACATACATAACACTGACGCTAAAATGCCATAAGGCAAATGATTTGAATTCCACTTATTTGTGGAACCGCCATTTAGGTCATATTAGAAAGGAACGCATGAAGGAACTCCATGCAAATGGATTTTTGGAGTCATTTGATTTTTGAATCATTTGGCGCTTGCAAATCTTTTCTAAAGAGAATGATTAAAATACCGTTCATAGGCCAAAAGTTGAACGGGCAACTAACTTAGTGGAAAAATACATGATGATGTATGTGGTTCATCGGGCATAGTTGTGTGCGGGAGATTCTTCTACTTCATGAAAACTTTCAACAATGAATTGAGTATATATATGTGGATATATTCAATAAGGAAGAAGTTTGAAACATTTGAATGGATTCAAATAAATTTCAGTATGAAGTGGAAATCATCGTAATAGAAATCAAATATCTATGATTGGATCATGGTGGAAATATTTGAATTACGAGTTTTAGCGAACATCTAAGAGAGTTATGAAATTGTTCTACAACTTACGTTTCTTGGAGTATCATAGTGATGATGAAGTATCCAAGAGATATATCCAAACTTTGTTGGATCAATGATGAGATAAAATATTGACGCCATTATATTTTTGTGGATTATGCTTTAGTGACTACCGCTTTTACACTGAATAGAGCATCATCATGATCCGTTGAAATGACACCATACAAGTTATGGTATGGGTATAAACCCTAATAGTATTTTCTTTAAATTTTGGTCTAAGAGTTTACAACCAAAATCGGATGAATGTCTTTGTTGGTTATCCCAGAGATTTAATTGGGAATTCTTCCCACGAGACAAAGACAAAAGTGTTTGTCAATGTTTCTTATTTCCGAGAAATTGTTTCTAGTGAAGTATTTGAGTGGGAGGACAATATAATTTGATAAGGTTTATGAACCTGAGCATAATGATCAGAATAGCGCAGCATCGGAATTTGTTTCGGAAGCGGCCACGACGATCATGGCTCCCATGACTACAAAGTGTTTTAGCCATGGAGATCGAAGTACATATTGAACCTTGTAGGTATGGTTTACTTTGTGATCAAATAAATGATTTGTGGACAAAGGATTGATTTTGAACAATGATAAACCAACTACGAAACAAAGAAGTTATGATGGGCCCTGACTCCGTTAAAATGGCCATGCGCCATGAAATCCAAGATAGATGAATACTTTATGAAAGTAAATGGATCTATGAAATTGATAGACTTGGATGAAATATCCTTGAAGAAAGCTTGACTTATCGAAAAATTGTTTACGACAAAGTTCAAAGAGTTGAATACGATAAGATTAGATCTTCCGTAGCAATGCTTATAGTCTATGTGGATTATTCTAGTAATCACTACATATTTCTTTTATGAGATATGCTAGTAGGATGGCAAAATACACTACTTAACGAAGTATGTATACAAGATACAACCAAGAGTTTTGCTGGTCCGTGAAATACTAGATAGGTATACAAGCTTCAATTGGATGAAGTAAGTATCACGGAGTTGGAATCTTCACCAGATGAAATAGTCAAAGAGTTTTTGATTTCATCAGAGATGATGAAGAGGCTTGCATTTACAAGAAATTAAGTGGGAGCGCTAAGACATGTTTATAATACTTTATGTAGGTGACATATAGTTGGTTATAAATGATGTAAATTATATACTTGATTAAAAGGATTCATTGAGAAATTAACTTCAATGAAAGGATATGGACTGAAACAAATTTAGTGTCAAGATCTATGAAGATAGATTGAAACACATAAATAAGTTTAAGTCAAAGTACATAGAATAGATATTGAAATAGTTCAATATAGAAATATTAAGAAAATATTCTTGTCAAGATTTGAGTGTATTTGACACTCAATGAGTAAAAACACATGAGTGATTATAGATCACGAATAATATGTACACAATCAGATATCATGTGCTATAAAGTGTTATGAGCATATACCAGAATGATTCATATGATGATCATTGGACGACAGTAAGAATATCCTTGAGTACTTTAGAAGAACTAAGGTATATATATATATATATATATATATATATATATATATATATATATTTGTATGAAGAAATGACAAACAAATCGCTGTAAGGTGTTACACCGATATTGGTTTTGTCACATATAAAATATAATTTCAATCTCAAATTAGACTAAGTGTTGTTTAAAAGGTAGCACAGTGAGCTAGAAGTTGTCTATGCTAGATTTAGAAGAGTTCTAAATATTGTGACGGAATCTACAAAAGAAGGCAGAGTATGTCATTGTTTTGACAATGACAAAGGATGTTAAGTCAAGAGGTTCTTTGAGAACTTGGTGTATTTCCGACGAGTCGAACTTTGAAGCTATATTGTGTGTGACAATATTAGTGACATATTTCGGACAAGCGGAATTAAGGTTCCACCAGAAGATCAAACATATTTAATGCCGACTCATTTGGAAATGAATGATGCGTTGAGACGCAAATGAATTACAAAATACATACGTATCTGAGCGTGTCAGATCCGTTGACTAAAAACCTCTCCCGTGAGCAATACATGATAAAACACCGGAAGGCCAAGGTGTTATATCTTTACAAATGTAAACTAGATTATTGACTCTAGTGCAAGTGGGAGATCGAAGGAGATATGCCCTAGAGGCAATAATAAAGTGGTTATTATTTATATCTTTATGTTTATGATAAATGTTTATATATCATGCTATAATTGTATTAACCGAAACATTAGTACATGTGTGATATGTAGACAACAAGAAGTCCCTAGTATGCCTCTTAAACTAGCTTGTTGATTAATGGATGATTAGTTTCATAATCATGAACATTGGATGTTATTAATAACAAGGTTATATCATTATATGAATGATGTAATGGACACACCCAATTAAGCGTAGCATAAGATCTCGTCATTAAGTTATTTGCTATAAGCTTTCGATACATAGTTACCTAGTCCTTATGACCATGAGATCATGTAAATCACTTATACCGGAAAGGTACTTTGATTACATCAAACGCCACTTGCGTAAATGGGTGGTTATAAAGGTGGGATTAAGTATCCGGAAAGTATGAGTTGAGGCATATGGATCAACGAGTGGGATTTGTCCATCCCGATGACGGATAGATATACTCCGGGCCCTCTCGGTGGAATGTCGTCTAATGTCTTGCAAGCATATGAATAAGTTCATAAGAGACCACATACCACGGTACGAGTAAAGAGTACTTGTCGGGAGACGAGGTTGAACAAGGTATAGAGTGATACCGATGATCAAACCTCGGACAAGTAAAATATCGCGTGACAAAGGGAATTGGTACCGTATGTGAATGGTTCATTCGATCACCGAAGTCATCGTTGAATATGTGGGAGCCATTATGGATCTCCGGATCCCGCTATTGGTTATTGGTCGGAGTGAGTACTCAACCATGTCCGCATAGTTCACGAACCGTAGGGTGACACACTTAAAGTTGGATGTTGAAATGGTAGAACTTGAATATGGAATGGAGTTCGAATATTTGTTCGGAGTCCCGGATGAGATCCGGACATCACGAGGAGTTCCGGAATGGTCCGGAGAATAAGATTCATATATAGGAAGTCATATTCCAAGTTTGGAAATGATCCGGTGCATTTATGGCAGGTTCTAGAAGGTTCTAGAAAAGTCCGGAAGAAATCACCATGGAAAGTAGAGTCCCGGAGGGACTCCACCTTGCATGACCAGCCAACCCTAAAGGGGAGGAGTCCAAGGTGGACTCCCCTAGGGTGGCCGGCCAACCCACCTCAAGGAAAGGTGGGAGTCCCACCTTGGGTAGGACTCCCTCCTTGAGTAGGTTTCCCACATATGGGAGGTTTTAGTGTTGGGGTCTTATTCGAAGACTTGGACTAGAACTCTTGGTGCTTCCACCTATATAATGAGGGGCATAGGAGAGGGGGCTGATCACTTCAAGCCTCAGCCTTGGCCGCACCCCTTAGAGGGCCGGCGCCCAACCCCCTCTCTCCCCAAACCCTAGCGGTCTCTCTCCTCCACCACATCCCGCACACTTAAGCGAAGCTCCGCCGGATTTCTCCACCACCACCGACACCACGCCATTGTGTCTGTCGGATTCAAGAGGAGCTACTACTTCCGCTGCCCGCTGGAACGGGGAGGTGGACGTCGTCTTCATCAACAACCGAACGTGTGACCGAGTACGGAGGTGCTGCCCGTTCGTGGCGCCGAAGCGATCGTGATCAAGATCTTCTACGCGCTTTTGCAAGCGGCAAGTGAACGTCTACCGCAGCAACAAGAGCCTCATCTTGTAGGCTTTGGAATCTCTTCAAGGGTGAGACTCGATACCCCCTCGTTGCTACCATCTTCTAGATTGCATCTTGGCTTGGATTGCGTGTTTGCGGTAGGAAAATTTTTGTTTTCTATGCAACGTTATCCTACATAGGACACCTTCAAAGTTCAGACGATGACTAGATACAAGTAATTTAAGAACAAGCCATAGCATAATCATGAATCAATCAATAATAACTTTGGGACTATGCACATTGCACTAAGAATGACAACTATGCTCTCTAAATTGGTGCATAAAGCAGAAGATGAAGACTCAACATGAAAGTAAAAGAAAGACTCTTTGCAGAGTAAGCAAGATAAACAAGTTTTATAAACCTTCCAAAAAGTATGGTACTCATTAGCTTTGAGCTCTCATTTCCCCTATCATAAGCATCTTGAATGGTTAAAGTTATTGTGATGGCAAATATGAGCTATATGCTTGATAAATCACAAGTTGAAAATCTTGTGCCCCTTGAATACGAGTACCTAAACCTCATGCTACTCAACTTAGGTCCCAAATAAGTTCTTGTCATCGTAAGTATACATGTATCATCGAGAACCACCAACGGGGTACCTCTTGCCCGATGATATGGAAGTACTCTTGTTGGAGCAATCCCATGCCAAAATGACAAGACAAATAGACAATGAGCATCTCAGCAATTTTTTATTTACTATGGGTATAGCTTTTTATTGAAAATGCTTCATAGAATGCTCACTATGGTTCGCTGTAAATTTCCACCATGAATGAATGATGCATGGATTAGATTAGCGGTCCAGGAGTTTCTCTAACTCATATACAAACTCCATGGACTTACAAATTCCATTTTATTTCGCACCGCTAGGCATCCATAATCAAAAGAACATGACATCAACTAAATATGAATAAGTGCAATATTGAAAGAATTCCCCATGAAAGCATGGTTATGCTAACTCTTAACTTGCAATTTGCAAACATATAAACTTCATAAGATAGTCACAATGATCAAGTTTATTAAGTGCAAGAATGTAAATGTGCCATCAAGTTCGTGAGAGCTTTACTGAATAATTTTCTCATGCCAAAATTTAATTTAGAATATAAATAAAAGCATGATGAATTTACTTAGAATAGAAATAATGCTAGTAGGTAGATATGGTGGATACAATTGGCAAACTTTGGTTTATGGTGGTTGGATGCACGAGTAGAGTTCATACTCAGTACATGCGAAAGCTAGCAAAAGACTGGGAGCGACCAACTAAGAGAGCAATAATGACCATAATCATGCATAGCGACAAAACATTATCAATCAAAGCATAAAGTGATATTACAAGTCAAAAACTAAATGATCATAGAGGCTTTAGTTGATTGGTTATAGTCATAACATGGTATAAGCATGTGCCAAGTCCACCCAATAAAGCATCAAAGGAGAATACCACAATATTATGTTTTTATGATGGAAACAACACATGATTCTTTCAATATCACATTATGCACTCTCAGCTATTTGAGATAAGTCACGCTACAACAATAAATACTATGAATATGACAAGAATAACATCAAACATGACATGTCAAAGTCTATGCCACAGTCTAGACAAGCTTCCTTTTGCATCACTATAGGCATGAAACTTTTTACCCGTATCCAACACCAATCAACTTATTTGAAATAACTCTCAGAGTTGAAAACAATATGGACCAGAGAGCTAATCATACATAAATAGAGAATACTAACAAGCTCTGAACAAAATTAGAATAAAAAACCAAGCGCTAAACGCAGTACTAGAAACCTACAACACTCGCAGAACAATAACAACGAAAACTAAAGCGTTCTATGCAATTAAAACGGAGCGTGTCTCTCTCCAAAAAAAATGTGTTGGGATCCAACATAAGCTATAGAAAAAAACAAAACTAAACTAAAAACAAAAATAAAGACGCTCCAAGAACAACACATAGCGTATGAAGCAATAAAAGTATATCGCATAGAGAGATAACCTGTTGCTTTGTTGATAAAGAGGGGATGCATTTGGCATCCCCAAGATTTGACGCTTGTACCTCTTGGATATTTCTTGGGATGCAGGGGCATCCGTAATCTTAAGCTTTTGTCCATTCTTCATCTCATCACATAGTACACCAAAATAAACAAATACACTTGGATTCAGTTCTAACATATATCAAACATCTATTAAAGCATTAGCTACTGTAGAAACTCTTCAAAAAGCTCTTTGATCAAAAGAACTAAAAAAGAAAGAGATTGAGAGGCAAATGCAAATAGTGGCAGAAATCTGTCAAAATAGAACATCATGTAAAGATCGATTTTTTCGAAAATCTTCTGTTGCTCATCTCGAAAAGTGGTCAACTAACAAAAGTTAGATAATAACCTGGGGCATATGCACAAAAATTGGTAGCCCAAAATTTTTATGGTGACAACACATAATCTGTTTTCAGGACAATAACTTCCCCAAATCTTACTTTCTTCCTATTAGAGGCTATTCTTGGCACAAAAACGAAATAAAAATGATAAGAAGAGGTTATTACAGAGGTACTAACTTCCAAGACTCAACAAAAGAAAAAATACAAAAATAAAATATGGGTTATCTTCCAAGAGTGCTTTTCTTTAATGCCTTTTAGCTAGGCTAGTTTGAGAATATGCTCACATAAGAAATATGCATGGAAGTAAAAGAGAGCATCAAGAAGCAACTATAAAACAAATTTAAGTCTAATCCACTTCCTATGCATAGGAATCTTGTACACAAATAAATCTATAAAGAACAAAGTGACAAGCATAGGAAGATAAAACAAGAGTAACTTCAAAATTTTCAGCACATAGAGAGGTGTTTTAGTACCATGAAAACTTCTACAACCATATTTTCCTCTCTCAAAATAATTTTCAGTAGCATCATCTCAACAATATAACTATCACATAAAACAATATTATTATGAGCCACATGTGTCGTTGCCTATTCGACGGTACCTCGGAGGAGGGATCCTCACGAGGGAGAGAAGAAGTAGGGGCCATAGGGCGGAGTGCACTCGGGACGGTGGTACGCGATTTACCCAGCTTCGGAACACCTGCACGATGACAGGGCCTACTGCTGCTTGTCTGGAATTATCTGGGCGCTTTCGCGTTGTTACAATGAGTTGTGGTTGTGCCGCTTCTAGCTCGAGATCCCCCCTCAGGGCTCTCGGGATCCGGCTTATATAGGCGCCCGGATCTAGGGTTTCTACGGAGAGTCCTACCCGGAATACAAGTTGCCTAACTACGGAATATTACATTGACGTGTACGTCAAGGATCCACCTATTCCTAACTTGTTGTCATGGATCCGGCTTCCTTCATGGGCCTTCACGGATCTGACTCCTGGCATAGACCTCTTCGGATCCGGGTACCTCTGTAGATCGGTTCGGATCCGGGTACCTCTGTAGGTCGGTTCGGATCCGGGTACCTCTGTAGGGCGGTTCGGATCCGGCTAACTTCATAGGGCGGTTCGGATCCGGCTACCTTCGTAGGGCGGTTCGGATCCGGCTACCTTCGTAGGGCGGTTCGGATCCGGCTACCTTCGTAGGGCGGTTCGGATCCGGCTACCTCATAGGTCGGTTGGGATCCGGCTCCTTGTTCCTGGGTTGGACATCTTCCATCTTGATTAACAACAACTGGGCCGCCCGGTGGGACATATGCCATCACCACCATCTGTGGGCCCCCCGGGCTTGCCGGAATCGGACCATGTCGATGGTATACCTATGAAGTATATCCACAACAGTAGCCCCCGGAGTTCTCCAAGATTCACCGTTCTTCCATCCAGCTCAGCTTGCGCATGTATCTTCATCCTTTGGCTGGAACGAATAATAGAGAATCTTGAAGGACTCCAAACTTCATATCTCCAACCAAGTGTTGGTCGGAAACTTCATGATCCAATGGTCAGATTCTTCAGATACACCATCCAACGTAATCTTCGGTATGGATCCGACTAGCCAAATGTAGGTTCGGATCAGCCAAAATATAGGTGTGGATCCGACTACCCAAAATATAGGTGCGGTTCCGACTACCAAAAATTTAGGTGCAGATCCGGCTACCAAAAATTGAGGTGCGGATCCGACTACCCAAAATTAGGTGCGGATCCGGCTACCAAAAATTGAGGTGCGGATCCGACTACCCAAAATTAGGTGCGGATCCGGCTACCAAAAATTAGTTGCGGATCCAGCTACCAAATATATAGGTGCGGATCCGGCTACCAAAAATTAGGTGCGGATCCGGCTACCAAAAAATTAGGTGCGGATCCGACTAGTTAGCCAGATTTTCGCCATCTTTGAAAATTTTCTTGACATAACCATATGTATGTAGCCCCCGAGCGTTGAGTCGGCTTGCTCCAAGGAGACTCGATGCTCAGAAACTTAGCCCCCAAGCGTCAAGGTGGAAAATTTCCGGCTTGTTGCTCCATAGAGAACTTCATCGATGTAGCCCCCGAGCGCCAAGGTGAATTTACTTGAATATCCGGCTTGGTGCCCTTAGAGTAGCTTTATCTTTATATGTGACTTAGGAATAGCGTAAATCCCAAGCATCTAGGCGGAAATTTCCAGCAGTGATACCCGAAAGGAAACACACTTTTCACCTAAGATCAAACCGCAGCCCCTGAGGGTTGGTTCCTGCTAAGCATAGCGGAATCAAGACTCAAGTTGCTTTTCCAGCTGTGCACGCCATGGATCCGCCTAACCTCGGGGGACTATTGTACGTCCAAGTATCATGTACCTGATACATAAACATAAAAACATATTTATATTAAATTGTTTCTTTGATCATGTTCAACGAACAAATGTAAGGCGGAACTAAAACGGACTTTGAACAAATGTTTTAAAGCTAAAACTATGCAGCAGTTGAACAACATAAAACTGTCAAGACGGAAAAAACTCGACTATCTTGAACAGTTAATGTAATTTATATGTTTTAAGCAAGTGTTGGTTTATCCGTTCTTCTGGTTTATATGCTTGACTTTTCGCGAGACGGCCAACTTTAAACACAGAACATCTGTTGAGGCGATAGCGCTTAATAGTGAAACAATCAAGAACCTAAGAAACAGAGGCCGGCTTTAAGTACCGAGATGTCACTACTAAGGAATCCACACGTAAAACAACAGAAAACGTGTAGGCCAGAAAACTTAAGCTAACGCCCGAAAGCGGAATTTTTGCAGCGTACTGGAGCCTTAAGCGGCAAAAACAGTACAAAAATTTTCACGAGCGCGAGGCAAATCGTGGGAAAGATATGACCAACAGTGAAAGCGGTAAAAGACTCAGGATATGGATATGAGTGAACCAATCTTAATCTCATGATCATAAAATTGTAAAACATTAAATATAAATAGGGACTTAGCTGTTTAAATGTAGCTGATGTCGGAAGCCAAGGTGGAATGGAACCGGTCACGGCAAATATGCGGACATAACAGTCCTGGAGTCTGGCCGTGACAGCTCACCGCGAAGTAAAACCGGAAAAATCGGCGTAGATGTAATGATCCGGAGCTGCTTTACGCAGAATCCTCACACGTTGAATCTTCGATCGGTCGGAAAACATGGCATCCTGACCGAGAAATTCATGCACGCAGTGATCCACACGTGAAGCTTCGATTTTTTCCGCTTCAATCCCTTTCTTTTCTCAAGAAAACATGTACAGGTCGACTGTGGGCTGTTGCCAGAGCAAGGAGTCGGAATCGATCAAATGTGATCCGTTTGCCAGTGTGGAGATTGCATGCATAAGCACCATTCAATCAATGCACGTGAAGATGCAAATTACATGCATAGTTTCTCCGCCAGGCGGAATTGCTGTAGTTGTCTTTTCATTCATGTGATGTGTACTCCGGCAAAAGGTGACCAAGTCCGCTCGTTTCCGCCTTCGTTCCTGTGGATAAGCGTTCTGCCTCTATCCATGTGTGTTATGCAACTGATTCTAAACGAGCCGCGGCGGCAGAGTCGGTTAAGACAGGGTCGGAAACAAACACGGCGGCAAAGCCAGCTCAAGCGGAATCGAAACAATCCACAGCGGCAAAGCCAACTACGACAGTCGGAAACAGACCAACGCCATGCCATGGCGGAAATCAAAACACACCGCGGCGGCATAGCCAGCCATAGCGGAATCACGACAGCTAGTAGTTTAATTGTTCTTTGCTTTACGTGGAGCAGTAGCCATGTCAGAAGCACCTGTGCTTGCATGGAATTTGAGGAGCTTCCGATTTCCCCTTTTTCTTTTAGAGACTCCAAATTGATCATCGATCTGGTGCTTGGTACTCAGTACACGCAGCATGCATTTGGCCAGATGGATCCGGCCTAGCCTGGTACACGCGCACAAGACCGATCGTTTCTCAGTTGAACATACGGGTCAGCTCCGATGTGGATACACGAAGATTGTGAGCTCCGAATCTGCGCTGCCGCTGGGCTTGCAAGACGGATTTTCAAAACTTATAAGGCGGATCCATCCTTAGGAGGTTCCGGCTCAAATTCTTTTCCGCGGACGTATCCTTCTCACAAGCGGTCCATGCATCGGAAATTCCTAATATAGAGCGGTTTCAGCCATGGGCGGATCCTGCTCGGATCGGATCTCCACGAACGTCTCCGGCTCGATGGCGGTCTGTGCGGAACTTACCAATGTGTTTCCGTCGAAATCGACGGTTCCGCAGATGATGATGTGGAACCCTCCCGGTTCCGGCCTCCAGACGCCGCAGGCCCCACGGTGGGCGCCAACTGTCGTTGCCTATTCGACGGTACCTCGGAGGAGGGATCCTCACGAGGGGGAGAAGAAGTAGGGGCCATAGGGCGGAGTGCACTCGGGACGGTGGTACGCGATTTACCCAGCTTCGAAACACCTGCACGATGACAGGGCCTACTGCTGCTTGTTTGGAATTATCTGGGCGCTTTCGCGTTGTTACAATGATTTGTGGTTGTGCCGCTTCTAGCTCGAGATCCCCCCTCAGGGCTCCCGTGATCCGGCTTATATAGGCGCCCGGATCTAGGGTTTCTACGGAGAGTCCTACCCGGAATACAAGTTGCCTAACTACGGAATATTACATTGACGTATACGTCAAGGATCCACCTATTCCTAACTTGTCGTCATGGATCCGGCTTTCTTCATGGGCCTTCACGGATCTGACTCCTGGCATAGACCTCTTCGGATCCGGGTACCTCTGTAGATCGGTTCGGATCCGGGTACCTCTGTAGGTCGGTTCGGATCCGGGTACCTCTGTAGGGCGGTTCGGATCCGGCTAACTTCGTAGGGCTGTTCGGATCCGGCTACCTTCGTAGGACGGTTCGGATCCGGCTACCTTCGTAGGGAGGTTCGGATCCGGCTACCTCATAGGTCGGTTGGGATCCGGCTCCTTGTTCCTGGGTTGGACATCTTCCATCTTGATCAACAACAAGTGGGCCGCCCGGTGGGCCATATGCCATCACCATAATCTGTGGGCCCCCCGGGCTTGCCGGAATCGGACCATGTCGATGGTATACCTATGAAGTATAGCCACAACAACATGCATAATATAATTATTACTCTCCACATAAGCATAGTCATTCTTATTAATTGTAGTGGGAGCAAATTCAAAAAAATAGCTATCATTATTATTCTCATCACCATAATCATCAGATATAGGATACCTATTGTAATCATAATTAATTTTCTCCTTAATAGTGGGTGGATTGAAAATATCATATTCATCATTGTAATCATCATAGAAAATTTTCTCCTCTAAAGCGGGGGAAGTAAAAAGATCATTTTCATGAAAACTAGCTTCCCAAAGCTTAGACTTTTTCATAGCATTAGCAATAATGGTGTTCACAAAATTCGTACTAATAACATTGTTATTAGCATGCAAATATAGTTCCATAGGTTTTTTAATTTTCTCTTCAAACACTTCATGTCCTAACTCAAGATAAATACTATAGAACTCTCACTACAAAGATTTGAGTCTATTGCAACAAAATTGTTTGTCGCAATACGTGCCAAATCGTGGCAATACGTATCTATCGCCACAAAATAACATTCGTTGTCAGCCGTTGCAATTGAACACATGGTAATAGGTTATTGCCACAAAAAACCAATTGTGGCAATACATTGTCCTATTGCAACAACCATGTGGGAATTTGCCACATTTTCCCCTGTGGTAACACTCGCATGATGCCACAAGTTGATTTGTGGAGATAGCTTTAATGCAACATGTGACGAATCATGGCGACTAATAGCTCGTGGCAATATACATTTGTGGTAATAACCTATGCCAACCATGCTCGTTCCATGGTAAGAAACTATGGCAACAATCTTTGTTTTTGTGGCATTAGGAATTTTTCCACGAATCGCTACGGTTGTGGCATTAACTTATAGCAATAAACATTTCAATCGTTGTAACAGGAAATTGCAACATACTCTTTTTTGTGGTGATAAATAGTTATCACAAGGGGCAAATGTTTGTAGCAAAAACTATTATGTCAATTTAAACCAGTTTAATGGTCCAAAAAGAAAATAGTAACATGTGGACTTTAGCAATCGAGTGGATCATAGTCACTTTTTATTGATCATGCATATAAATTTAACATAACGCTCGCACACAACTCGAAACTAAAAAAATTACAAGTAAAAATGAAAAACTGTACACATAACCATTGAAGTTGCTGACCTAAAGGAAATCCGGAAAAAAAATACTACAAACTATATTTCTTCCTATGGGCACCATCATCATAGTTGGCGTTTGAATGCATGCCAACCTCTGTCAATGACTATAACCCTCGTCATGGTCCTACTTGTTATCACCAGATTTTGGCTAAATCAGGAGGTGGGCCGCGATCAAGATGGGCTTGGGAGATTACATATGGAAGAATTATGAAGCGGCCTGGCACGGAGAATTTGGGCTAGTTAGCCCGTGTATCTTAATATAATAGATTGTATATCGGTTTAGAAGTTAGATTTTATCTCGTGCACGGTTTGGTGCACGCCCACATTAGAAAGTCCCCTGGACTATAAATATGTACCTAGGGTTTATGGAATAAACAACAACTCACGTTCAACCCCAAAAACAAACCAATCTCGGCGCATCGCCAACTCCTTCGTCTCGAGGGTTTCTATCAGGTAAGCGACATGCTGCCTAGATCGCATCTTGCGATCTAGGCAGCACAAGCCCCACATTGTTCATGCGTTGCTCGTACTGAAGCGCTTTTGATGGCGAGCAACGTAGTTATCATTAGATGTGTTAGGGTTAGCATTGTTCTTCGTTTAAGCATGCTTACGTAGTGCAGCCCTTGCATATCTAGCCGTCCTCATGCCTATCCCAGGTGTGGGGGCGGCACCCCGCTTGATCATTGTTTAGTAGATCTGATCCGTTACGATTGCTCCTTGTTCTACAAGGATTAGTTTAATATCTGCAATAGTTTGGCCTTACAAAGGGGGGGAGGATCCTGTGGCACGTAGGGTGGCGTTCGCAAGTCCTAAACGGGATGTTCCTAGGATCAACTTCATGTTGGTTTTACGGCCTTGTTTAGGATCGGCTTACGGGCACCGTGCGTGGCCATACGGCCCAACCTGGAGTAGGATGATCCGATTATGTGGTGAAAACCCTAAATCGTCGTAGATCTCATTAGCTTCATCTTGATCAAGCGGGACCACCAAGTATTCGTGCACCCCGTACGGATCATGGGTGGATCGGCTCTTTGAGCCGATTCACGGGATAACTCGAGAGCCGATCGAGGCTCGTATTTAACGTTTACATGTATGCCCTGCGCAGAAACTAAGCGAGGCAACCTCATCACCTTCCCGACCGGGTATAGGTCGGGTGGCACGCCCTTGCACTTCGCAACGCCGCGTGTGACCGAGAAGAGCATTGCGGGCCGTCGCTCGGAGGGGTCTCAGCCAGCCGCAGCTCTAGGCTCCCCCGGCTCTACGGTGTTGACAAGGCCGCTGCCCGCCGGTGGGTTTTGGCGGTCAACACATTTCGGCACGCCGGTGGGACATTTGTCTACATCAACCACATCGCCATCTACATCCGAGATGGTGGACGGCACGCCAGTCACATGCGACGAAATCAAAGCCATCCTCGAAGCCGCACTCTTCGGCTCCTCCCACCGAACCCACTCCCATGGCGTCAGGGGGAGGGGCTCCACGCCCGAAGGCGCACTTGATGGGAGAAATCTCCCCACCCCGTTGGAGGAGCGCACCAAGTCTCTGAAGCATGGGGATCTGCCCAAGGAGCTCAGAAGGGAACATGACGGGATCAAGGCAACCCTTGGAACCGAACTCATCGGCTCCGCTGAGAAGACCCGGCCGCACGGTATCGGGCTTGGTAGAAACCCACGTCCGGGTCCCGGTGTCGACACGGTGGATCTCAGCCACCCCATAGATCGGCCAAAGTCTTCCTTTGGTGTCAATGTGGCAGGATCTGCAAGCCGCCATGACAAAGAGGAAACAGAAAGCAGCCACTCCCGTGGCAAGGATGAAGAGGGAACCGATCCGCGCGGCCAACCCCGAGGTGAGGACATGCGGTACCTGGCAAGGGAGGGAATAAGAAGCATGCGGTATCAACGCCCACACTCCAAGCACCCTCTCAGCAAATACGAGCAACACCAAGACCGACGTCGGCGCTACGACGCCGACGATGAGAGGAATGTCTGGTCTGATGCCGAGGTCGGAAGGTACCGCCAACATGGTAGAAGCAACAACGGGTACGGTCGTCGCGCCGAAGGGAGGCCAAGGGGACGGAGTGACATGGATAAGCACTGGGACTGCCCGTTCTTCAAACATTGCTGGGACTCAGGGATGAGCCGATTGCCAACAATCGAGGACTGCCCAGAATGCAAACAAAGAAAGAAGGGTGCCCCCCCGCATCGGGACAAGCGTGCCGAGTCCCCTCAGATGGAAGATCTCGAGGAGCTAGAGGACGGTAGTGAAGAATACAAATATCATCAGTCCAGATGGTACCCTGATGGGCTCAGCCGTTCCTAGAAGCAAAGAGTCCAGCGTCCGCAAGGGTTGAAAGAAACTGAAAGATTATATCTGCGCACGATAAGGAGGGCACGGCCCGATCTGGCCGCCAAAATTCTGCGAACCCTGGACGAGGAAGGTCAGCCACAAAGAAAAGAGTGGCGCCCGAACAGAGAAAAGCCGATGATGAAACATCGGCTGGCACAAATATGGTGTTTATCCTCCCGTCGGAGTTCAATGCCCCGGGGTTAGACGAGACCTCCGTGGCACAACTTGATCTGCGGCCCACGGCCGGTTATCTTTGAGAAGCCACGAGACAGGAGCTACGGGCATCCGAAGGCCCTGTACTTACGAGGGTATATTGATGGGAGGCACTGTAAACAAGATGCTCGGTGGACACCGGAGCGGCGATTAACATCATGCCGTACTCTATGCTACGTCGGCTGGGACGCTCGAGTTCGGATCTAATCAAGACCAACGTAACGTTGAGCGACTTCAACGGCCAAGCATCCGAAGCACAAGGAGTTCTGAATGTGGATCCGACCGTAGGAAGAAAAACCATCCCCACGGCGTTCTTTATCGTTGATAGCACGAGCAGTTATGCTGTTTTGCTAGGAAGAGATTGGATCCACGCCAAGCTCGCTGCATTCCCTCCACGATGCACCAATGCATAATACGGTGGGATGGGGATGAGGTAGAGGTCGTCCAAGCCGACGACTCGGCCGAAGTTTCAACGGCTGGCATGAACGCATGGGAAGCAGCAGGCCAAGAACCCCTTTCGGGCATCAAATTGGACGATCGCGAGCGCATCGATGTGACGAAGGGAAGGGTTAAGCTAGTTTTATCCACTGGCCTGACCATGTAGTGTAAGCCAAGCGATGTGCAAGTCGGCGAGGCTGATCCTTGTGATCGGCCCCAAGGATCTATGAAGGAGCATTACAAGACCTTCACTGAGCAAACAACGTGGAAGCCGATTCCAGTAATCGGCCGTGAATATCCTCACCCACCATTCTGCCTGGGTTCAACATGTTATCCAACAGAGCCGATACCATCAATTCTCTTGACAGAATCGGCTCGGGGGGGGGGCACCCAGGTAGATAAATACGAGGGTATGCAACAGAACCATTTCATCTTCTATTGATGGGTATTGGAACATGGGGGCCGATATACAAGTCGGCCGAAAAATAAAAAAAAAATTCGAAAAATTTCAGGCATAGCCGATGCAGCAGGCATCGACTTAAGAGCAGAGGGGGTAGTTCCCTCCAAGAGGCTGGAGGGCCTCGTAAGACGTTCTCACCGGAAGTTGCTTCGGCCTGCCGAAGATGATGAGCTGATCTGATCAGCAAGGCGCAAGGTTTGGACTAAAGAAGCTCGGGGGAGGGCGGCTCGCCCTGAAATTCCCTCACTCTGAAGAGCCGATTTGTTTTGAATCGGTTGATACGGCGTTGCAAGTTGGAAATCAAGGATGATTGACGTGATCAGCTCGCTGCTATTCTCACCTTGGAGGCCCGGGGGGCAGCTCGCCGTGAAGGTCTCTGCTCCGAGGAGCCGATTTCGTTGGGATCGGCCGAACTCTGCACCGCAAGTTACCTGAAGAACGGTGCTTATGTTGCAAAATTATCATAGCTTGCTGGATCGGCTGTATGGACCCTCAACGGAAGGGAGGTGATCGGCTGGTGGCCCTGCGGGATAGCTCTCTTGGACAAGGTTGAGCCCGCCCCGAAATCTCAATGGTGATGATCCATCCTTGGCTAAGGCTCGGGGGGCAGCTCGCCCTCGAGGTCTAACCAACTCTGTCAAAGTGGGCCCGCTCTTCGTGTCGGCTCGTTCAAAAGACGGTGTTTATTGTAGAGGGAAGCTGTCGGAGCTGAACGAGCAGAATTCGGAGAGAATAAGGAAGAGGAGACCTGACATTATTTCAGGAGTTTTGCCGCTAGGTCCAACATGTCATCTTGAATGAGATCTATGGATTCGCGCGAATAAGGCTTGGACTTGTGTGGCAAGGAATTTGGGTCTGGATGGATCTATCTCGAGATCTAGTGTGGGAGGCCGATGCGATGCCATCGGCTTGTTGGGCATGGTCTAGTGCGGCAATCGGCAGAATCAGGAGGGAAGACAATCGGCTAAATTATCATAAATGGAATCGGCAAAATCGAGTTGGGGAATTTCTTCATTGATGAGCCAGATTTCTTACAGAGAAGAGCTGATTGCCCTCAAAAGAGAAGACCAGGGGGATACATTGCCCCGTCTATTCATCGCTAGTCCTATGCTAAGACCCTATCTAGGGGCCGCTGCTGCCCTCGTCGTCGTCGTCGTCGCCGTCGTCGCCACCGCCGGTGCTACTCCCCGCCGGCTCGTCGTCGCTGCTCCAGCGGCCGCCGATAGGACCCTCGTCGTCTTCGTCCTCTTCGTCGGCGTCACTGTCGACGTCGCTGAAGTTCCCGGGCCAGAGGTGGCGGCGTTTGGCCGGCGGCTCGTCGGAGGAGCTGTCTTCATCCTCCTCCTCCTCTCCCTCTTCCTTCACCTCCTCGGAGGTGGTGAAGTCCGCCCCGGAGAGGCGGTCGTCTTCGCTCTCCTCCACTACTTCCTCGTCGGCAAGGAAGCGGAGGTCGCTCTCCCCGTCGGTTTGGGATTTGTCATCCTCGGACCGGACGGAGGAGTCATGGTCCTCTTTGTCCCACTTCGTCGGGGCAAGGATGTCATACGCCGCTTGTGTACCCCACGAGGGCGTCGACTCTCGGATGGGAGAAGACACGTGGGAAGGATCCGACGAAGAAGAAGAGGAAGAGGAAGAGGACATGGTTGCAGGGGAGGGTTTTTGGAACACTCTCGCGGAAGGGGTAAAGAAGAGAACTGTTCGTTGTGGCTAAATAAAAGGAGGTGGGGGTTTTAATTTCCGAGCGGTTCTCGAGGACATGGTGCCAAAACTGTCAAATCGTGCGAGAGAAGTTGGGAAGGCAAGTCGTCATGATAAGGCGTCGCTGCGACGGTTCCGCTCTGCTGTGACACGACCCCTCCGAGGGAAAAAACGAGTGGTTTTGAAATTATCATTACCAAAACCAGGGGGGCATGTGTTATCACCAGATTTTGGCTAAATCAGGGAGGTGGGCCGCGATCAAGATGGGCTTGGGAGATTACATATGGAAGAATTATGAAGCGGCTCTGGCACGGAGAATTTGGGCTAGTTAGCCCGTGTATCTTAATATAATAGATTGTATATCGGTTTAGAAGTTAGATTTTATCTCGTGCACGGTTTGGTGCACGCCCACATTAGAAAGTCCCCTGGACTATAAATATGTACCTAGGGTTTATGGAATAAACAACAACTCACGTTCAACCCCAAAAACAAACCAATCTCGGCGCATCGCCAACTCCTTCGTCTCGAGGGTTTCTATCGGGTAAGCGACATGCTGCCTAGATCGCATCTTGCGATCTAGGCAGCACAAGCCCCACGTTGTTCATGCGTTGCTCGTACTGAAGCGCTTTTGATGGCGAGCAACGTAGTTATCATTAGATGTGTTAGGGTTAGCATTGTTCTTCGTTTAAGCATGCTTACGTAGTGCAGCCCTTGCATATCTAGCCGTCCTCATGCCTATCTCAGGTGTGGGGCGGCACCCCGCTTGATCATTGTTTAGTAGATCTGATCCGTTACGATTGCTCCTTGTTCTACAAGGATTAGTTTAATATCTCGCAATAGTTTGGCCTTACAAAGGGGGAGGATCCTGTGGCACGTAGGGTGGCGTTCGCAAGTCCTAAACGGGATGTTCCTAGGATCAACTTCATGTTGGTTTTCTGGCCTTGTTTAGGATCGGCTTACGGGCACCGTGCGTGGCCATCTGGCCCAACCTGGAGTAGGATGATCCGATTATGTGGTGAAAACCCTAAATCGTCGTAGATCTCATTAGCTTCATCTTGATCAAGCAGGACCACCAAGTATTCGTGCACCCCGTACGGATCATGGGTGGATCGGCTCTTTGAGCCGATTCACGGGATAACCTCGAGAGCCGATCGAGGCTCGTATTTAACGTTTACATGTATGCCCTGCAGGAAACTAAGCGAGGCAACCTCATCACCTTCCCGACCAGGTATAGGTCAGGTGGCACGCCTGCACTTCGCAACGCCGCGTGTGACCAGAAGAGCATTGCGGGCCGTCGCTCGGAGGGGTCTCAGCCAGCCGCAGCTCTAGGCTCCCCCCGGCTCTACAGTGTTGACAAGGCCGCTGCCCGCCGGTGGGTTTTGGCAGTCAACACTACTATGCCGAACCATCAGTCCTACAAAAGCATAAATTATTTACAAAATTCAGTACACAAATAAATGAAATTGACACTATATAAGAGAGCATATATATGCTGGCACACAAGAAAAAGTAATTTGACAAAGCTCTAGCAAGCAATCCCCTGATGTCTTCCTGAGTAGTTTCTATCAATATCCAATTTACCGTATATACCAAGGGTTAGATTATGAATTAATCCAACGGTACTACTCCATAAAGCAATGAAGGTTAGGTTAGCACTGGTACAAAACAAGAGAGAGAGAGAGAGAGAGAGAGAGAGAGAGAGGGAGAGGGAGAGGGAGAGGGAGGGAGGGAGAGAGGGAGGGAGAGGGAGAGGGAGGGAGAGGGAGGGAGGGGGAGAGAGAGAGAGGGGGAGAGGGAGAGGGAGAGAGAGAGAGGGAGAGAGAGAGAGGGAGAGAGGGAGAGGGAGAGGGAGAGGGAGAATCATGGCGACTAATAGCTCGTGGCAATATACATTTGTGCTAATAACCTATGCCAACCATGCTCGTTCCATGGTAAGAAACTATGGCAACAATCTTTGTTTTTGTGGCATTAGGAATTTTTCCACGAATCGCTACGGTTGTGGCATTAACTTATAGCAACAAACATTTCAATCGTTGTAACAGGAAATTGCAACATACTCGTTTTTGTGGTGATAAATAGTTATCACAAGGGGCAAATGTTTGTAGCAAAAACTATTATGTCAATTTAAACCAGTTTAATGGTCCAAAAAGAAAATAGTAACATGTGGACTTTAGCAATCAGTGGATCATAGTCACTTTTTATTGATCATGCATATAAATTTAACATAACGCTCGCACACAACTCTGAAACTAAAAAAATTACAAGTAAAAATGAAAAACTGTACACATAACCATTGAAGTTGCTGACCTAAAGGAAATCCGGAAAAAAAATACTACAAACTATATTTCTTCCTATGGGCACCATCATCATAGTTGGCGTTTGAATGCATGCCAACCTCTGTCAATGACTATAACCCTCATCATGGTCCTACTATGCCGAACCATCAGTCCTACAAAAGCATAAATTATTTACAAAATTCAGTACACAAATAAATGAAATTGACACTATATAAGAGAGCATATATATGCTGGCACACAAGAAAAAGTAATTTGACAAAGCTCTAGCAAGCAATCCCCTGATGTCTTCCTGAGTAGTTTCTATCAATATCCAATTTACCGTATATACCAAGGGTTAGATTATGAATTAATCCAACGGTACTACTCCATAAAGCAATGAAGGTTAGGTTAGCACTGGTACAAAACAAGAGAGAGAGAGAGAGAGAGAGAGAGAGAGAGAGAGAGAGAGAGAGAGAGAGGGAGAGGGAGAGGGAGAGGGAGAGGGAGAGGGAGGGAGGGAGAGAGGGAGGGAGAGGGAGAGGGAGAGGGAGAGGGAGGGAGAGGGAGGGAGGGAGGGAGAGAGAGAGAGAGAGGGGGAGAGGGAGAGGGAGAGAGGGAGAGGGAGAGGGAGAGGGAGAGAGAGAGAGAGAGAGAGGTTTCTAGTTGAATACTTGCGCCGAATTGGTAGAAGTCCAAATAGCACTAGGACACCCCCTGATTTACGTAATCTGCCATGTTGAAGGCTTGAAGACAATGCGGTGCGAGCCCGAGATGATGGCTGACGATGACGCTCAGACCCACTCGCCACGGACGTTGCGCTGGCTTGCTGCGGAGGCTGCCGCTCCCTGTACGGACTGCAAAGATGCCACCGCTACCTGTCCCTGTCGCGGCGAGGCTGTCGCTACCTATACCGGCCGCGAAGACGTTGCTTCTCCCGGCCCTGTCGCGGCGAGGCTGTCGTTACCTGTACCGGTCGCGAAGGCATTGCTGCTCCCTGTCGCGGCGAGGCTGCCGCTCCAGCCGAAGATGGTGCCGCTCCCGCCGACGAGGGAGGATCCGTGCGGCCGCGCGTAAGGCCGACACGCCGCTCGGGCACATCCGCTCATTCCTCTCCCGGAGCGATGGATCGACTGGAGGTGCCCTAGACGCCCCTAAACTAGGGGTGGAGGCCGGCGACCACTGTTTAGATGGCCTCGCGCCATTGATGGAAATTGAGGAAGGAGAAGGATGAGAATCGTCTGCAGGTCAACGACGGAGTACTTAAAGAAGGAATTAGTGGGAAAGTTAGCGCGGTTGATTTACAAATCAAACGAAAGTCAGAGGGCAAGATTCGCGCACTGATTTCGCTCCAAAATTCACGTGGTTTTGGAAGGTTTGGAGGGAGAGGGAGGACGCGGTCCGCGTACTTCGCGCGAGCTCTCGCGCCATACAAAATCTCGGCGCGCGGTGGGTCTATCCAATTTTTGCATGAGGATTCCTACTTCCTCTATTCCTTTAAACAAGTCGTTAATCTTTTTTTGATTTTTCACCATAAAATCAAGGTGCAGATGCCATTTAGTATCCATTCTCCCGAAACGTACGCCCCCTCATGTCCGGCTCTTCCTGGAAATCAAGGTGCAAATTTAGGCGACTGCCCCTTCGTTTCGTATTTCAAGCATATAATTAATGCGCTCCACTAAAACGGCTGCCTAATTTGGTGGCCATGCCGTGCATGCAGGAGTGTTTTATGCTGTGCATACTCGTTAGGCTGATATTAATAAGGTACTCCCTCCGTTCACAAATAAATAGCCATCTAGCTTTAAATTTTGTCTACAAAAAAGTGTATTTCTATATATTTTCATTGTTATTAGATACATCATGAAATATATTTTCATTTAATATCTATATAATATTATGGTTATTGATAGTTTTTCTAAAAAAATTGGTCAAACTTTACTTAGCTTCCTCGCAAAAAAAACTTTACTTAGCTTGACTTTCTGAAAATAATATACCCCCTCTGTCCCAAAATGTAAGGCTTCTAAAGATTAGATAAAAGTCAATTTTACTAACATTGAACAAATATTTAGGAAAAATATTTACATCTACAATATCAAATGAATATATTAAGACAGTATACTTTGTGGTCAATCTATTGATATTGATACATTATTGTAAACTAGTTGAATGCCCGTGCGTTGCCACGGATGTATAAGGCATCTTGTTTTAGAAAATGCATTCTTCTTTAATCTCAGGCCTCCAATTTTTCCCCTAATCTTGTAAGAAGAGAGCATGTTGTCTTCCTCCTCTAGCCCCGCTCGAAAGTCACATTCCCCCTCAAAACAACTCAAGAAATACATATGAAGAGAACCATTCATCACATTCCAATTTTGAGAGTCCAAATAATGTCACGCGATGCATTTAATTACATCAAAGTCAAGCACCTGCAAAAAGTGTAAATGGTGAAATAGTAGCATTTTAGCACACGGGAATACTTTGCTCAAAGAGCCAGGTTTGTTAAGATCCAATGATAAAATATCCGAACCAAGTTTTTGTAGATGATTGATTGCCTACTGCGAAGATTTCCAACCTACAAAGTAAGGGCAGAATAAACAGTATGTGTTCCATTATATGATATTTATACACAATCTTATTCCTAACTCTAGTCTGCAGTTTCTGATTAGTATAACATATGGTACTTGAAAAAAAATCAATAACAATAGAAGGGCACAAGGACAAGCTGAGTTATTGCCGTAGTCGCTCTTGGAGACACCTATTGAGCGCATTCGAAATTTATACATTGAGAGGAATCACTCCAGCTGACAAATTCATCTTAAGAAGCACTGCACTAATTTGAATTTCTAGTTCAGAGAAATATTTCTAACTGATACTACAATAAAGCTGCATGATTGGAGCAAATTACCATATCTTACATTTTTTGGAAGATTTTGCGCAATCATCCTCACTCGTACCCTGCATATTTTCAGCACACTTTAGACAAACTAATATGAAAATTAGATCAGAATTTTCAAATGTCATGAATGATAAGAAGAAGGAAATTAAAAGCAGTACAATATGCCAGTTTGATCAGCCAAGTTAAGCAAACGGGAAAGTGGTAGAGATATTGATACCCATGTGTCACTATACGACAATAAAAATATATGCATGAAGTGACAGAGATAATTACATTGAGTATGCAAATTGAGACGGTTACTTCTTTTTTACTCAAAACCCTCTGGTTATCATCCTCGTCATCACATCTCTCCTCATGTATGATGCGCTGTTGTATTCTTCAACTTCATTAATTCTAGTTCGACAACATATTTCAACCCAGCAATTGTCTCACCTTCAACATTACTAAGTTTATTTTAGGAACAAAACATGTCGTCAGGGACGCCACTACGAGAAATAGGAACAACTCTTTCCTATTATAGAGGATCAACATCATTATTTTTTTCATGTACCTACATTTTGCATTGTAATTCTTGTGTTGCCGCTTCCCACTCGGTACTACTTCCCCGAGTTTTTTATTCCCCACACGTCAATGAAAAACATTGTGTCACCTCGATCCTTAGCCTTTTGGCATCTTATCAGCTCCAAAATCTCCAGAATACTCACCATGGCCTCATGTTTAAAATTCACTTGGTACCTGAATTCAGATGGGGTTAGTTCTTACCTACAGGCCAAAGCAACAGGTTAATAAGAAGTTAGCTAAGAAACTGAAGACCCTGAAGGCCTTTAGCGCTTTAGATTTTTAGAAGGTTCTTGGGTTATCTAAACTCAATAAGAAACCATAAAGTAACTACAAGGCCAATCATTTGGTCATGACATATATGTGCGAAGAAAGCATCAATGGCTTTTAGAACTTGTCGATTGTAGACTGTAGTTCTCTCGATCTGTCTGAGAGAAGTACATAATGATCCACCCACCAACAACGACACACCACAGCAAGAAGGACCTGCCACGGCTCGCATGTATGTAGACTGACGCTCCCGGGAGGGTGTCAATGTCGGCGCGTTTGAAGGCACCATTGCTCCCACATCGTCATGTCGCTCCCTATGGCGGCACTGGTGAGTTGAGGGTGCGCCCCCTGAGGTTCCACGCTGGTGTCATCAAGGTGATGATCTGTTGGCGACAATCACAGTAGCATATTTTTTTATACAAGATGTTCAACTTATTTTTGCAATTATGTTAATATCATGTTGTACTATTTAGAAAACAATGTTTTTCACACGGGCTAGGATTCTGAAGTTTTTTTTATATTGAAGCATAAGACATGAGAAGAAATTTGAATGCAAAATATGACCGTGTTCCATCTCTGATATCATTTGCAAGCTTTCAGCTTGCTTGTGAAATTCTTGTATGTTTCTAATCAAACAAATAGAGGCCGTAATTGAGTTTTGTAAACTCCAAATTGCCAAAAAGGAAACAAGGAAATATGACATGGGATGTTGGTCTCTCTTACAGTAGATGTCGGCGACGGCGTCGAGGAAGATCAACCAACATCTTTTATGCTTTTTACGGAAATAGTAACAAGCAAAAACTCTAAATGGCTACAGTGATAGAAAAATTGTAGTTTTTTTGTATAGCAATGAGTTGGTTCACTTGTATGTAATTTGCAATCCCAGGCGTGAACTGAGGATGGATCACGAATTCTGTAAGAACGAGCAGGATAAAGACCGACTAAACACATCATAGATGACCTCAAGAATATTCAGTAAGTGGTGCATCCATAAATTATGATTTTGAAATCAGAAGATAAGACACTTACCTCCTTACTTATGCTTCCAGAATACAATGCAACAATATGGCACTCTTGGTAACGTGTTTGTTCAACTTCTTGAAGGTGTTCGACAACATTTTGTTACAATGGCGTCTCCTGCACATATCCGCACGAAAAAGACATAGAAACATCAAAACATACAATTCACACCAAATCACTAAGGTCGGGTTGGCTGATAAGTTCGATTGATAGTTGAGGTCAAAAATCCAATCGTCTGTACCGTTGATCTACCAAGTTAATGGTGAACCCACTTGACACAACAGTTTGCAGGTAGCAAAGAAACTTACCTTCTAACGTGTTCGCGGTAGGTGGCGACCGCGGACTCGAGCTGCTAACGCGTTCGCGGAGGTTCTCGATGGTGTCGGTAGGAGAGCTAGCGTACATCCCGCGGCCTTAGCCTCAAGCCGCCCAATGTGGGGCGCCATCACGATCGATGTGATCTTCCACTCCACGCCGATCTGCTCGAACGGATCCGTTGAAAGCACCGTCTACGGCTCCTCTGACGGGCCGAACCCCACGGCCACCGCTGCTACGACGTGTCCTAGGTCGGCGCGGTGAAGGTGTCGGCTTCCGGCGCCATTGGAAGATGGATCCGGTACAAAGAGGGGTGGGTGCTGCTAGGGCCGCATCCCCGTGTGGGCTTGATGACGTCCGAATGGCGGCAGCGAACTAAGGAAGAGAAGAAGAAAATAAAGCACCCCTAATTGCTTTCCTAAAAACAACCAGTGATTACGCCAGGCGAATCAGAACGATTTGTTGCTTTTTCCGATCGGGAATGAAGGAGATGAGAGAGGAAAGTGCAAACCCAAAATATCTAACCATTATTAGCGTTAATTAACAAATGAAAAGAGAGGCCACGTACAATGAAAGGCTAAGATACTAATGCATGGAAAATAGAAACTACTCCATGCAGATTGCAGGAGGATATTTCTTTTCTTGTGTGTCATAGAATAAAAGGATAAGATATTAATTACCGGTGATTTGTGAGCGCTAATAATTAAGATTCTCTTATAACGCGAGACATTGTGGGAAGAGTTAAGAGATTTTTGGCAAGTATTTTAATGCTTATGCGGATTATCGCGCCTAAGATTGTTTCCTAATTTGATCAGACAAAGGGGAGACCGTGAGATTGATCGGACGTTCTGGATGCTCTGAATCTCCTTCACCAAACGCGTTGTATGACCTACGACCAACTCCAATATAATAGTAAAGATGTTCAGATATTTGTGTATAAACTTGGTCAAACTTTCAAAACATTGACTTTTGACTAAACCTTACGCGCCTTACATTTTGGGACAAAGGAAGTAGGCCATATTCATTCGAACGGATTTAGTACTAAACACCTGGAGACATGTCACAACAAATTAGAGATTTGAGGGAAAGAAGAGGGGCACTGTTGGAAAGAATTTTGGCTGCAAACTCTCCTTAATCAGCGTGGAAAAAATTTAAATTGGGACTACAACTGATTGTAGAGAGGCAAGCGCTGAGGAGAGTTTTAATGTCCAATCAAATACTACCTTGGTTGTTATTCAAAATCTTTTGAGCCCTGTGAACCGGGACGGAGCTAATCATCATTAACAACCACGAGTAAAGGTAATTTAACCATCGACGGATCCCTGGTCATCACGGAGTGCCTCGCGGGGCAAAGTTGAGTGTGAAACTACCTCATTGTAGTATTAGTAATAACCAAGCATTCTTTGGGGTTGGTTGTTAAGAAGCCAATTTCCAGTAGTGAGAGAATACCGTTGCAATATCTTGCTCGTTTTTTGTAACACTATGGAATTGTCGCAATATCTTATACATATTACCATGGATGCATAATTTGTCGCAATATGTAATAGTTATCGCAACACAATTAAGTAGAGGCAAAAAAATCATCCTATTACAGCAATACATATTTTGTCGCTATAATAAGTCATTTTTTGCAACAACATATATATTTAATGCCACATGTCATAATTGTTGCACTATATGTTTGAATATTACCACAAAGATTTACTATGTTGCAATTCATAGCTTCTATTGCAACAAAAGTTGTACTTAGTGCGACAGAACGAAACTGTTGCAATATATTGAACCTATTACCACGAACTGGAGTTTTGTGGTACTATCTCATTTTATTGCAACGAAAGATGAACGTTGCAAAATAAATTGTTGCAATAGACTGAAATCCTTGTAGTGTCTCTAATTTTGTTGTTGTTTTTCACTAGTGAAAATAAAAACAAGAAACGTCAACATGGAAAGTGAGCATGGAATAAACTAAGCAAAATAATTAAAAAATTAAAGAGATTGGAGAAGAGAGACTCCCCTTTGCAGAAATCCTCTTTCTCCCCGGCAACGGCGCCAGAAAATTAGCTTGATGAGCGCAGATTGCACACCGTTGGAGAACCCCAAGAGGAAGATATGATGAGCACATCAGCAAGTTTTCCCTCTGTAAAAAACCAATGTTTAATCGACCAGTAAGAAAAAGGTGTGACTTCTGAAGGTGTTGCTAGCTGACTAGTGGCAGGGCGCACTACCGACGTCAGCAACAACGTAGAACCTGCACACAACGCAACTAAAATACTTTGCCCCAACTTTAAGTGAGGTTGTCATTCTCACCAGTTTCGCTGAACACTAAATAAAGAAACAGAGCTTACAGTAAGTAAACAGAGCAGGATTCTAATGGATGAATTTATCAGTGTAAAGGAAAGGACCGAGGTCCACAGTTCACTAGAGGTGTCTCTCCATAAAGATAAATAACTTGCTGGGTGAATAAATTACAGTTGGGCAATTGACAGAATATCAACCATACATGACAAGATGATTACTATGAGAGTCGTTTGGGCAGTACAACATAATACATAGACCACAATCCAACTGCGTCTATGACTAATAATCCACCTTCCGGTTATCGTTCGAACCCCTTTCAGTATTAAGTTGCAAGCAACAGATTATCGCATTAAGCAATGTGTGTAAAGTAAACAATAGAATTACCCTCAGATAAAACATTGTTGTTTTCTCCCTAGTAGCAACAACACATCTGCAATTTTAGAAGTTATTGTCACTCTTCCAGAAAACTAGATGCATGAACCTACTATCGAGCATAAATACCCCCTCTTGGAGCCACAAGCATCTACTTGGCCATAGTATCTACTAGCAACGGAGAGCATGCAAGATCACAAATAACATATGACAAGAATATATAATCGATCTTAACATAGTATTCAATATTCATCGGATCCCAGCAAACAGAACATGTAACATTACATAAGGATGATCTTGATCATGTGGGGCAGCTCACGAGATCTAAATATGAGGCACAAATAGGAGAAGACAACCATCTAGCAACTGCTATGAACCCATAGTCCAGGGACGAACTACTCACGCATCACTTCAGAGGCGGGCATGGTGATGTAGATGCCTCCAGAGATGATTTCCCCCTCCGGCCGAGTGCCGGGAAGAGCTTCAGAACCCTCCCGAGCTAGGGTCTGCAATGGCGGTCGCGACAGAGCTTTTAATGGATGGAGGCTCAGGTGTCCAGGGTTTTTCCGAGATCGTGATTAAATAGGTGGAGGGGTGATGTTGGTGGAGGCTAGGGGGCCACACCACCCCTAGGCGCGGGCCAGGGCCAGGCCGTGCCTAGGGCTGGTCTGGCCGCCCAACGCCTCTTCTTCGACCCCCTCTGGACTATGTCTTTGTTACGGAAAAATATTGACTTCGGCTTTTGTTTCGTCCAATTCCGAGAATATTTCTTGTACAACTTTTTTGAAATACAAAACAACAGAAAACAGGGAACTGGCACTGTGGCATCTTGTTAATAGGTTAGTGCCGGAAAATGTATAAAAGTGCAACGAAGTATGAAAAAAACATATAATTTTGTGTAAAACAAGCATGGAGCATCAAAAATTATAGATACGTTTGAGACGTATCATGGCTCCCCTCTCTCCTCCTCTCAAATCTCACAAAACTGAAGGTTTTCTCCGTTGATATCGTCCCCCCAAGTGCTTACATGTTTTCTCCATTGATTTTGACCTCCAAAAACTGAGGAGGACAAGGAGAAGAAAGGTGAGAGACCGGGGTGGTGGTAGAAGGCCGCGAGGAATATGAGAGAAGATGAAACAACCAAGAAAGGAGCCAAAATCAAGGAAGCAGTGAGAGGATCACAAATCTTGGGTGGAAGAGAAATAAAGAATGAACTGTGTGGGGGATTAGATGAAGAGGCGTTTGGAAAGGAAAATAGCAACGTCGAAGAAACTTCGTGAAGATGCACTCAAGAAGAGATGGGAGAAGTCAATTGCCGTGATGAATGGGAGGATGGAGAGGGAGAATAGGGAATTCAATGAGAAGGTGCTTCATGAGGCTTGACGTGCAAGGGAAAGGGAGGAGGAAGAAGAAGATGAGAGGAAGGGGAAGGGGAAGGGGAAGGGGAAGGGATCTTGTTCGACTTCAATAGAGCAAACGGAGATTATCATCATGTTGTGAACTTTGTTGTCTCTTGAACCTTGTCGTCTCTTGGACCTTGTTGTGTCTTGAACTATGTTTTCCCATAAAATTTGAACTTCAATATGATGTAAACTCGAACTTGGAAGTATTGTGTTCTTCATGTCCTGGTATAATGCTATTATGTAATATGTGTGGTCGACTAGAATTTCTACCAGCTAAGGCACCAAAGCCATCGACGCTACTCTAATTTAATTCAATGTCCCCGCGATGCTAGAGAGGAAATGTCTCTAGTCCTTAGCCGCAAAAAGACATAGTCAAAGTGTAGCGGTGCTGCTTACATGGGTGCTATGCTTGTGTAGCGCCTATGGCAAGGCGCTATGCCTCGGCCCAAATGCCATGAATTTTCCTGTTTCTAGGAGCCATACCAATAAGCCCCTCCATGATCTGTTGGCGCCACCCATTGAAATATGTGCTCATACATAGTTGCTCGCCCTCAGTAGGAAGTCCAAGGATCATGGAAACATCCTGAAGAGTATCGGTCATCTCGTCGGTCCTTGGGTGGAAAGTGTGCATCTCTAGCCTCCACCGGTCGACAAGTGCGGTGATTGCCACGATGTTGAGGTTTGGTGTCGACCGGATCACGAGCGCAATGAACGAGAGGAGACCAAGACCCGCAATATGCGGTGTGTACCGATCTTCGTATGGCATGTCACTAGAGGGGGCTACGAGAATGAATCTTGAGGGGTCGAACTATCAACAAACACAAAACATAATATTACGCTGTATCCATTTGAACTTAACATATACTCATATAGTGTTAGATACTAAAAGAATTTATATTACCTTCTTTTTCTACGCCATAAAGTAAGCCCGCTTTAATATCATAATAATCATCGAAAGCCACACCATCCTATATATTTTAAACAATTAGACATTAAACTATTTTGCCAACACAACTACCATATAACTATTTGTTCTAACCAAGTAGGAGAACTCTATTTCATCTCATACACTCATACAAATTCATATGGGAGCATTTTTTTTATACCATGCATAGGTACTACAAACAAAATTTCTATGTTTGCATAGCAATAATACACATCAAAATATTACGAACAAAAGACAAAAAACAATGTTTCCAAATGACGTATACACACATTAGTCACCACCATGATTTCAATAATCTATTCAAAAAATGAATTCATCACAAACTAGGGTTTCACATAATATTACACAAATAGGAATAATGTGATGTTTATTTTGGATGACAAGGAGGGGTTCGAAGGATATTGCCTTGAGGGAGAGGTTGGGAACGAAATCCACGGATAGATTCAGATGAATCTAGGTAAATTTGAAGAGGATTTGAGTTGTGGGAGAGAGAGGAGGCGTCAGGTCGGGGGAGAGGAGACAATGCGCTGCATCTTTTGTTCTTGGTCGGCCTAGGCCAGCCTCACACGGTCAAATACCTAAGAGGCGCATGCGAGTGGCGCTACACACAGCTTGCTACATGACCGGAGGTGGGGCCTATGCTAGCCCCGCCACGCCACGTTGGCAAGATGTGCACGAGCGCTATACTAACTATGTGTATCCGCGTGACATCAACGCTATCTAAAAATGGTTAGCTTGGTGAAATAGTTTGCGTACAAGTTCATTTCGTGAATTTCGTATGAGCTTAGTTTTGTCCATTTAGCCCCACTCAGCCTACTTGGAGAGGCTCCAGGCAACAAAACATGCCTTAGGCTCGTCATAGTGGTAAGTATCATATCATGCGTATGATACTACTACATGATACTATCTCTATAGTGGGTAGTATCATGAAGTAGTATCATAATCATGCTATATTTATTGTTTTTCAGAATCGCAGTGCAAATTTGTGTAGTACAAGATTTGTTTAGCATTAACTTTTCTCATTGTTTGCACTATGATACTGTATCTACCTATGTTAATCTAATCTCCTCTCTCCTCCTTAATTAGCTGCCACATCAGCATTTTTGTGGGACCAATATGTATGATACTAGTATTATGACTATCCTTACAGTCCAATGAAGATGTCAACTTTTACGAGGAGAAAGGCGTCCAAGAAGTCAATTGTGTTAGAGCATCTCCACTCGTCTCCCCGAGGAGGCCCCCCGAGCGACGTTTTTCCCATCCGGACGGCGAAATTCGGCCCAGTCGCGCCCCCGGTTCCTCGTTTTCGTCTGGATTTGGCCCTTCATCCATCCGGCGAGCCCACGCCATCCCCGGTCCTCCGGGGAGCTACCGGGGAGTCCAGACGAGTGAAAAGCGGGGAAGGGCCCGATCTGTCGGCGACTGGACACATGAACCCCACCACCACCTTGATGACCCACAAGTATAGGGGGTGTATCGTAGTACTTTCGATAAATAAGAGTGTCGAACCCAACGAGGAGCAGAAGGTGTTGACAAGCAGTTTCGATGAAGGATTCACTGTAAATGCTCACAGACAAGTATTCAGGGGGTTTTGATATAGCAGATGAATAAAGTACAAGTAAGTAAAGTGCGAGAGAAATAATTGCAGCGAGTGGCCCAATCTTTTTAGCACAAAGGACAAGCCGGTTTGTTTACTTATAATGACCAAACGTTCTTGAGGACACACGGGAATTTAGTCTAGTGCTTTCGCTTCATATAGCTGATTAATCTTCATTGTTTTGATAAGTGTTGTGTGGATGAACCTATGCTAATGCACCGCCCTTCCTAGGACTAATACATACTTGTGATTATACCCCTTGCAAGCATCCGCAAATACAAGAATGTAATTAAGATAAATCTAACCACAGCCTTAAACTCTGAGATCCTGCTATCCCTCCTGCATCGATATACCAACGGGGTTTAGGTTTCTGTCACTCCGGCAACCCCGCAATTAGCAAACGAATACAAGATGCATTCCCCTAGGCCCATAAATGGTGAAGTGTCATGTAGTCGACGTTCACACGACACCACTAGAAGAATAACACCACAACTTAAATATCACAACATTGAATACTAACCAACATAATTCACTACTAACATTTAGACTTCACCCATGTCCTCAAGAACTAAACGAACTACTCACGAGACATCATATGGAACATGATAAGAGGTGATATGATGATGAATAACAATCTGAACATAAACCTTGGTTCAATAGTTTCACTCAATAGCATCAATAACAAGTAGAAATCAACAACGGGAGAGTTTCCCCTATCAAACAATCAAGATCAAACCCAAATTGTTACAGCGGTGACGAGGTGCAGCGGTGGAGATGATGGTGATGATGATGGTGATGATGTACAGCTCGATGACGATGACGATGGCGCCGATTTCCCCCTCCGGGAGGGAATTTCCCCCGGCGGATTTCAGCCTGCCGGAGAGCTCTTTTCTCTTTGGTGTTCTCCGCCCCGCAGAGGCGGCTGTGACTCTTCGCGACTATCCTCTGGGCTTAGGTTTTCGGGACGAAGATGTACGCGAAGGAGAGGAGGCCAGAGGGTCTGTGGGCCCCCTCCTCACAAGGCGGCGCGGCCAAGGCCTGGCCCGCGCCGGCCTATGAGGTGGGCCCATGGTGGCCCTCCTCGGCTCCCCCTTATGGCTCCCTTCGTCTTCTGGAAAAATAGGATTTTTCATATAATTTCCGTCAACTATTGATCTTCCGAAATATTGCATTCTGACGGCGCTTTTTCCAGCAGAATCCTGACTCCGGTGCGCGATCCTCCAATAATCATGAAACATGCAAAATAGATGAAATAACATAAGTATCATCTCCAAATACGAAATATATCAATGAATAACAGACAAATTATGATATAAAATAGTGATGCAAAATGGACGTATCAACTCCCCCAAGCTTAGACTTCGCTTGTCCCCAAGCGAGCCGAACTCGATAAACAAGACCACATGTTTATGGAGTGAAGAGTCGATAAATAAAATACGGACAAGAAGCATCATATTCATTCACACAAGACATTCTAGTAAACAACTTCCTCATATAATTCAACTTGAAACAAGTAGAAGGTAATCACAAATGAAGGTGCATAAGAAACCATAATTGGTGATGGCAAAATTCGTTCTTGGTCAGAGAACAGTTAACAGATCATACTTATCTATTGAGCAGCGCTCTCATATTAAAGCTTATAATAAACTTGCATACTCAATCATAGTAATTTCCTCATAATCATTGATAACTTTCAAAGCTGTATTCATTCAGATAAAACTTGTACTAAACAAGGAAGAGTAAAAGACATGATGAAATAGATCACAATATAAATGGTTTGATCACAACAACTCAAATGCTTGCTTGAGATGGAGGGAAATAGGTCTACTGACTCAACATAAAGTAAAAGACGGGCCCTTCGCGAGAGGAAGCAGGGATTAAATCATGTGCTAGAGCTTTTTAGGTTTTGAAATCATATAGAGAGCATGAAAGTAAAGTTTTGAGAGGTGTTTGTTGTTGTCAACGAATGGTAGCGGGTACTCTAACCCCCTTGCCAAACAGACCTCCAAAGAGCGGCTCCCATGAAAGACGTTATCTCTACCAGCAAGGTAGATCATCCCTCTTCTCTTTTGTTTACACATGTACTTTAGTTTATTTAAGGATGACACTCCCCCCAACCTTTGCTTACACAAGCCATGGCTAACCGAATCCTCGGGTGCCTTCCAACAATCTCATACCATGGAGGAGTGTCTATTGCAAAATTAAGTTGCTTATCGATGAATCAGGGCAAAACATGTGAAGAGAGTTATTAATGAGAGTTAATTAATTGGGGCTGGGAACCCCGTTGCCAGCTCTTTTTGCAAAATTATAGGATAAGTGGATGAAGCCACTAGTCCATTAGTGGAAGCTGCCTAACAAGACTGGAAGATAAAACACCACATACTTCCTCATGAGTTATAAAACATTGACACAAATAAGATGTAATAAATTTTGAATTGTTTAAAGGTAGCACATGAAGTATTTACTTGGAATGGCAGGGAAATACCACATAGTAGGTAGTTATGGTGGACACTGATGGCATAGGTTTGGTTTAAGGGTTTGGATGCACGAAAAGTATTCCCTCTCGGTACAGGTCTTTGGCTAGCAAGGTTAATTAGCAAGCATAAGAGTTGAGGGAAACAAACAAATATACATGTGATAGAAACAATCATGCATCTTACTTGTGAGCACAAACAATTTTAACTCCAGAATACTAAGCTAGGAACTAACAAGAAAGATAATAACATATCTACATGTGTTTCCTCTTTTCTACTTAAACTCAAAGTGTTGTTGCTATTGACCAATGCTAAGTTTGCCAAAACCAAATAGATTTACTCAATGCTCCCAAAGTGATACCCATACTAACAACAAGATCAATCATATAATAGATATTGCAAACTAAAATAAGATGTGCAATATGTAAATGATAAGACTTCTCATTAATATTCCATAACGATAACTCACACCAAGGGATACATAGATAACCAACTAAAGAGAGATACTCCCATACCGCAACACTTCTTATATGATAACTTCCCTACTCATGATATGACACTACTTGATAGTAAAAAGGTAAAAGATAGTGATGATGTGATACCGCGGCACTCCCCCAAGCTTGGAACAAACCAAGGGGATGCCAATACCGATGATGAATTACTCCTTCGGAGGTGGTGATGGTGAATTCCGGATAAGCTTCTCAACAAGCTCCTTTAGCTCATCAATCCTGTACGTGAGGTTGCGGATCATCTCTGAATTGTGCTCGACGCGGTTAAGAAGTACGTCTGACGGCGAGTCCCAACTCTTAGAGTTGTTTCCCACTCTTCGACTTCGAGGCTTCATCCTTCCTGCGGCGTTAGAATGATCTATATCCCGATTCTTTGGGCAACACTGCTTTGGGAACCCTTTCAGTTTGACTATTATGAATTAGAATGTGGAAGGGGTGGTAGGTGCCTGGAGGAGATGTCCTTGGAGCTAGGTAGTGACGTGGAACTCTTCCTCCGGTGCTAATCCGTGCGCTTTTCTTGGCGTTGAACGGATTTGACACCACTCCGATGCTTGCGACGGTGGCACGCGGGTGTACTCGCGGAACTTCCTCAACTTCCTCTTCATCCTCGTTGACTTCTTCTTTCAACTCGGGATCTTGAATATCTTCCTCCGAAGGCTCCTTGTCCTTGTTGTTGGAGACCATGGTGCTTCTAGATCAAAGATAGATCCTGGCAGAAACAGCTCGAAACAAAACACGTCGAGAAAACGATATACGGACCTCTAGGGGTCCGGGGGATTATACAGCACAAATTTTCGCGACAGAAGGAAAGTACCAGGTCGAACCAGAGTCGGAGAGGAGCAACGAGGGGCCCTCCTCACAGGGCGGCGCGGCCAGGCTGGGGCCCGCGCCGGCCTGTGGGGGCACGCCCTCGTGCGTCTCCTCCACTCCGTTTCGATCTCGTAATTTTTCATATTTTCCAAAAGTTGCAAAAACATTGTTCGGAAAGTTAAACGCGGACTTTTTCTTACCAGAACTGTTACCTATTCAAAGTCGAACTCTGCAGGACTGTCAACTTGGCCCTTGATGAAGGCTTCGGAGTTACCACTTGAATAACATCAACATCTTCATTATAAGAATCTCCAGAGATATAATGCTTGAGTCTTTGTCCATTCACCACTTGTGTGTCATTACCTTGCAGAGAGCTAATTTTAATTGCTCCTGATCGATACACCTCATCAATGACATATGGTCCTTCCCATTTTGAGAGTAATTTCCCTGCAAAAAACCTGAGACGAGACCGATACAATAGGACTTTATCTCCAACATTAAATTCTCTTTTGATAATTCTTCTATCATGCCATTTCTTAACTTTCTCTTTAAAGAGTTTAGCATTTTCATATGCTTCACTTCTCCATTCATCTAGAGAACTCAATTGTAGCAATCTTTTCTTACCGGCAAGTTTAGGATCTTTATTTAGTTCTCTCACGGCCCAGTAAGCTTCGTGCTCTAGTTCTAAAGGTAAATGACAAGCTTTCCCATAAACCATTTTATACGGTGACATACCCATAGGGTTTTTATAAGCAGTTCTATAAGCCCATAGTGCTTCCTTCAATTTAATAGCCCAGTTCTTTCTAGATTTATTAACAGTCTTTTGCAAGATAGATTTAATATCTCTATTTGATAATTCTATGATAACCCACAAGTATAGGGGATCGCAACAGTCTTCGCGGGAAGTAAAACCCAGTTTATTGATTCGACACAAGGGGAGACAAAGAATACTTGAAAGCCTTAACAGCGGAGTTGTCAATTCAGTTGCACTGGAAACGAGACTTGCTCGCAAGAGTTTATCGGTAGTAACAGTTTTATAGCAGTAGTAGTGGTGAAATAACAGCAGAGAGTAACAAAGACAGCAGTAGTGATTGTAGTAAACAGCAGGATTAAAATATTGTAGGCACATGGATGGATGACGGGCGTTGCATGGATGAGAGAAACTCATGTAACAATCAAAGTAGGGCATTTGCAGATAATAATAAAACGGTATCCAAGTACTAATCAATCAATAGGCATGTGTTCCATATATAGTCGTACGTGCTCGCAATGAGAAACTTGCACAACATCTTTTGTCCTACCAGCCGGTGGAAGCCGGGCCTCTAGGGAATCTACTGGAAATTAAGGCACTCCTTTTAATAGAGCACCGGAGCAAAGCATTAACACTCCGTGAACACATGTGATCCTCATATCACCGCCTTCCCCTTCGGTTGTCCCAATTTCTGTCACTTTGGGGCCTTAGGTTCCGGACAACAATACGTGTATACAACTTGCAGGTAAGATCATAAAGCAATGAATATCATCATGAATCGATAACATGTTCAGATCTGAAATCATGGCACTCGGGCCCTAGTGACAAGCATTAAGCATAACAAGTTGCAACAATATCATAAAAGTACCAATTACGGACACTAGGCATTATGCCCTAACAATCTTATACTATTACATGACCAATCTCATCCAATCCCTACCATCCCCTTCAGCCTACAACGGGGGAATTACTCACACATGGATGGGGGAAACATGGCTGGTCGATAGAGAGGCGTCGGTGGTGATGATGGCGATGATCTCCTCCAATTCCCCGTCCCGGCGGAGTGCCAGAACGGAGTTTCTGGTCCCGAGACGGAGTTTCGCGACGGTGGCGGCGTACTGGATGGTTTCTGGCGATTTCTTCTTTTCCCCCGTGCGTTTTTAGGTCGAAGGCGTTAAGTAGTCCAAAGGAGGGCGTCGGGGGCCAGCCGAGGCGGCCACACAATAGGGCGGCGCGCCCCCCTCCTGGGCCGCGCCGGCCTAGTGTGTGGGGCCCTCGGGCCCCCACCTGGCTTGCCCTTCTGGCTCCGTCAATCTTTTGGGAAAATAGGACCTTTCGCATAAATTCCGAGGATTTTCCTGAAAGTTGGATTTCTGCACAAAAACGAGACATCAGAGCAATTCTGCTCGAAAACGGCGTTAGTCCGTGTTAGTTGCATCCAAAATACACAAATTAGAGGCAAAACAATAGCAAAAGTGTTCGGGAAAGTAGATACGTTTTGGACGTATCAACTCCCCCAAGCTTAGCTTATTGCTTGTCCTCAAGCAATTCGATTGACAAGCGAGTGCGATAAAAGAACTTTCACGAACACATTTGTTCATATGATGTAAATATTCTCATGATATGGCAAGTACTTAAGCAGTTCATAATAAGGTACATGCAAATAAAATCATCTAATAGCTATGTCAATCATGGAAAAGGTACCAACAAACTAATAATGAGCATCATGAATCATATCTATCAGCAGGATTGCAATATAAAGTGGTATCTCGCTTGCCCGTATTTGTACAGCAAAACATAAATGCTTGGGCACCTTTGAGGTTCATGGGAAAACTGGAAATATAGATTATCAAAGATAAAAGCATCAAAGTTATACCACAATTAATCACATTTTGGGACAAGCATATTATACTAAGAATGACAGTTGTGCTCTCAAGAAAGTGCTCAAAGAAAGGATGGAGACTCAATGTAAAAGTAAAAGATTGACCCTTCGCGAGAGGGAAGCGAGGGATTAACATGTGCTAGAGCTTTTCATTTGTAAAACAGGAGTAAAATTATTTTGAGAGGTGTTTGTTGTTGTCAACGAATGATAGTGGGTACTCTAACTACCTTGTCAACCAGACTTTCAAGAGCGGCTCCCATGAAGGACATTATCTCTACCAGCAAGGTAAATCATCCCTCTTCTCTTTTGTTTACACACGTACTTTAGTTTTATTATGGATGACACTCCCCCAACCTTTGCTTACACAAGCCATGGCTAACCGAATCCTCGGGTGCCTTCCAACAATCTCATACCATGGAGGAGTGTCTATTTGCAATTTAAGTTGCTTACTTGATAAATCTAGGGCAAAACATGTGAAGAGAATTATTAATGAAAGTTGATTAATTGGGGCTGGGAACCCCGTTGCCAGCTCTTTTTGCAAAATTATTGGATAAGCGGATGTGCCACTAGTCCATTATGAAAGTCCGTCAGAAGTAAATGAAAAGATTGAAAGATAAACACCACATATTTCCTCATGAGCTATAAAACATTGACACAAATTGAGAAGCATTTTGAAGGTTTAAAGGTAGCACATGAGAATTTACTTGGAATGGTTTGAAATGCCATGCATAGGTATTTATGGTGGACACTCTAGAATAACTTGGTTTTCAGGTGTTTGGAAGCACGAGCAGCGTTCCCGCTCAGTACAAGTGAAGGCTAGCAATAGAGTGGGAAGCGACAATCAAGAGAAGCGATGACCTGTCATAATCATGCTTGCGACAAAATAAATTAACGGAGGCATAAAAGTGATACAAGAACTCTGAGGTAAAGTAGATCATCGAGGCTTAATTGACATTTTGTTCAGTCATATGCATGCGTGAGCATGTGCCAAGTTGATTCAAGAGAATTATTCAGAGGAGGATACCACAATGTCATACCTATCTATGAATAAAGCAATGCAAGCAAATATTTATGACATGCTACTCATATTAATAAATTGGAGCTAATCATGAGAGATCATGAACTACTAGACTTTCTTAAATGACATATACCTCACATGAACCAACTAATTAAGCATGCTCACATGGATGAGTATATGTACAAAAATAAAAACAAATAGAGTTCATACCAGCCTCTCACCACAATCAGATCGTCGTATATCGTCATTATTGCCTTTTCACTTGTGTAGCTTGAATAATATGGAATGAAAACCACGCTCCAGGCACCGAAGACCATTGAACTCATAATGAACTTTACAAAACCAAAGAAGAACAGCAAATATTTTTGGTGTTTTCGAATTTGGAAACAAGAACAAAAGGAAACAAGCAAACAAAGCAAAATCTTTTTGGATTTTCTTATAGCAAACCAATGATAGCAAATAAAGCAAAATAAAAGCAAGAAACCAAAATAAACAAGTGGTGAAGAGAAACAACAGAAATATTTTTGGTCTTTTTGTGTTTTAGGAAAGAAACAAAGCAAGAACAAGAAAATCAAAACTAAAAGAGTCACATAAACGCAAAGCAGCAGAAATTCGTCAAACTTGACAGCAGTACAGTAATCGATTTTTAAGAAATTCTTCCGCTGCTCAGCTCGAAAAGTGTTCAACTAATGAAAGTTAGATAATAACCTGGGGAACATGCACAAAAATTGGCTTCGCAAAATAACGTTCTGGATGTTTTTGGGAATTTCTTTGGTAACAGTCCAGAATCTGTTTTCAATCAGCACTTCCCCAAATATCATCTCCCTCTCATTAGAAAACCACTCAAAGAAACTAAACAAGTATATACAAGTATCTAGCAACTATAATATGCAAAGAATGAGTGATACCAGTATACCTCCCCCCAAGCTTAGGCTTTTGGCCTAAGTGGAGATCAACCCCATGGTGCCCATGAAGTAGCACCTCCGTAGTACGACGAAGATGGATCATATTCCGGGTATGTGCTGGAAGAAGCACCAGGATACGTGACGATGTAGTCGTAGGAGGCTTCGGCGTCCTCGGAGTCATGCTGCTGGTGGAAGCCTTGTATCTTCAATTGCTCATCCACCTCCTCCTTAGAACGCGACCATGGTTTCCTGTCAATACTGAACAAATCTGGCTGCGGCAAAAGGATTTTCCTCTCTTCCCCATCAGCGAACAACATTCTATAGACAATATCATCTAAACTAGAGTCAGCTGTAACAAATTGATGACTCTTCATAGCAGCAATATCAAGCCTCATAGGAGTTATTTTCACATCAGTAGGGTCAAGAGGAAGATCTAGATATGCTAAAATGCGCGATGCAATAATTCCTCCAAATATAGGCCCCTTGTTAGCCAAGCGGCGAGCAACAAGAGCACCAAGATGATAAGGCGTGTCCCCAGTGAGTGCAGCAATTAAGAAAGCAAGATGATAGCTAGATATATTACTAGTGTTCTCCCTACCAAGAATGCTAGTAGCAATGTAATAAGCAAAATACTTAATGGCGGGGAGTTGAATGTTTCTTATCTTGCCACGCAGAATGGTGCGACAATCATCATTGGTGATTCCTCGATAGAGATCCAGCAATTCCTTGGGGTTGTCCTCAATCTTCTTTGTTGTACCTACAGGGGCAATATCCAATGCAGCACAAAAATCTTCCAACTTCATAGTAATAGGTTTACCATAGATCTTGAATGCAACTGTCGGGCGAAAGTGCTTGTTGTTGAACTTGAAGCTCTCCACAAAGATTTTAGTGAGCATGTAGTATTGCTCACTCTCATCTCCCATGTAGGTGGTTAAGCCTGCCTTACCGACAAGGGTCAAGAAATCATCCAACAACCCTGCATTTCTCAAAAAGTCATAACATGGGAAGGATGAAGCGTTAGGGACTCCATTGTCCTCTTCGGGTGCGAAGCTTGGTGCGATGAGGTCCTCATTATAGGATTGCCTGAATCGGGTGGATGACCTTGAGGGCCTCCCCGTGCTCGTCGTCTCTCTTTCAAACACTTCTCCAAAGTTGTGGTTATCCATCTTCCTTTTCTGAAATTTTTCAACAAACAATATAAAATTTGATTTGGTGACATATAATTGAGGGAAACTACCATAGGAACTTACTAGAGTACTAATCATGCATCAAAACTAGTTTCTACCACTTAGAACAAGCATGCAAGCTCACTAAACATGTTACCTACAGCAACAAAATATTCAAGATATACTCCACCAAACAAAATTCTACTTGGATAATCGTAGGAGTCACATACCGGAGAGCAAATGTGACAAATTTCAGACAGAAATCTGGGCTGAGCAAAGAGATCGAGAAATCTTGAGCTCTTGAGCAGAAACGCGAGTGAGAGGAACCTGGTGCGAGTTTTTTCGGGAGAGAGAAGAGAGTGGGAGGAAGAGATGAAGTAGTGGGGCAAGGAGGGGGCCACACAACAGGGTGGCGCGCCCCCCTTGCTGGCCGCGCCGGCCTGTGGGGTGCCACCACGGGGTGCCCTATGGTCATCCCCAGGTGTTCCCAGGTGCCTCGTCGAAAAATAGGACCAATGGTATAATTTTTGTGAATTTTTGAAAACTTTGAAAAATGCACATTTCTGGGTGTCAAATTTATTATTACTGGGCAGAAAAAGATTTTGAAATTTCTAATTAACTAAAGAACTTTGCAAAACAAAAGTGCTACAGCAAGTAGGACAAGTGGAGGAAGAAAGAGATGTTGTTTAGTTCCTCTATGCACATAAAATGAATTTGTTAACAAGGTTGATCAAGTCTTGCCACCAAATAAATTTTACATAACATATGAAGAAATAAACCTCAAATCAATCATGTTACCTTGTATTGTATTGATATGGATCCAATCACAAGAGTTTGATATTCTTCTTTAGGCTCATATATTGGACAATCAATAGTTCCCACTTTGATAGTTCTCACATTATAAATTGTATTAACTCCACATGCTTTCTCAATCCTCTTGGGAAAATAAACGGTATGCTCCTTGTCATCGACATTGAAAGTAACTTTTCCTTTATTGCAATCAATAACAGCCCCTGCGGTGTTAAGAAAAGGTCTCCCAAGAATAATAGACATATTATCATCTTCAGGCATTTCCAACACAACAAAATCAGTTAATATCAAGAAGTTATTAGTAACTTGAACATGAACATCCTCACATATACCAACAGGAATAGCAGTAGATTATCAGCCATTTGCAAAGATATATCAGTCGGTATCAACTTATCTAAATAAAGTCTCTTATAAAGAGAGAAAGGCATAACACTAACAACCGCTCCCAAATCACATAGAGCAGTTCTAACATAATTATTCTTAATAGAACAAGGAATAGTCAGAATACCTGGGTCGCCAAGCTTCTTTAGAACCTTACCATTAAAGGAGTAATTTGCAAGCATAGTGGAAATCTCCTCATTAGGAATTTTCCTTTTGTTAGAGACAATATCTTTCATATACTTTGAATAAGGAGGCAATTTAATAGCATCGGTCAAAGGTATTTGCAGGAATAAAGGTTTCATCCAATCACAGAATTTGTTATAGTGTTCTTCTTCCTTTGATTTTAGTTTCTTAGCAGGAAAAGGCATTTGCTTTTGAACCCAAGGTTCCCTTTCACTACCATGTTTCTTAGCAATAAAATCTTCTTTAGTATACTTTTTATTTTTAGCATGCTTTTCAGGTTCTTCTTCAACCTCTTCTTTATCGAAGCATCATTCTTATCATTATCTTTATCATGTTCATTACCACTTTCGGTTTCAGCATCAGAAATAGAAATACTATTAGGATCATTAACGAGGCTCGGGAGGATTCTACAACAGTTTTATGTTTCTTTTTCTTTTTCTTAGATGGAGCACTAGTTTCAGTTCGTTGAGAATCTTGTTCAACTCTTTTGGGATGCCCTTCAGGATATAGAGGATCCTGGTTAGAAACACCGCCTCTAGTTGTTACTTCATAAGTATGATTTTCTTTAGAATTATCTTTTAACAAGTCATTTTGCACTTTAGTGAGTTGATCAATTTGAGTTTGAACCATTTGAAAATGTTTAACAAGCATCTTAACATCATTGGAGGTTCTCTCCACAATACCATGCAATTCACCAATAGCTCGAGAATTTTCCATTAAATGATTCTCTACTCTCATATTGAAATTACTTTGCTTAACAATATAGTTATCAAACTCATCTAAGCATTGAGCAGGAGGTTTTGAATATGGAATATCTTCTCTAGTAAAGCGTTCAAGAGAGTGTACCTCAATCATGCATCAAGGGGGAGTGATCTTACATGAATCTTCTATGGGAGGTAAATTCTTCACATCTTCGGATTTAATACCCTTCTCTTTAAGAGATTTCTTGGCTTCCCTCATATCTTCATCATTTAATTTAATTATACCCCTCTTCTTCAATATTGGTGTCGGGGTTGGTTTAGGTGTAGACCAATCATCATGATTCCGGCCTATTCTCGCCAATAATTCTTCAGCGTCGTCTGGAGTTCTTTTCCTGAAAACACAACCAGCACAACTATCCAGGTATGCCCTAGACTCAATGGTTAGTCCACTGTAAAATATATCAAGTAAATCATGCTTTTCCAAATCATGTTCAGGCCGAGCTCTAATAAGAGAGCAAAATCTAGCCCAAGCCTCAGGCAATTTCTCTCCATTTTCCTGATCAAAATTATAAATTCTCTCCAAAGCAATATGTTGAGCACTAGTAGGAAAGTATTTCCGGAAGAAAACATCAAGCAATTCTTTTGGACTACTAATAGAATCAGGTGGCAAACTATTATACCAAGTTTTAGCATCATCCTTTAATGAGAAAGGGAAAATTTTAGCAACGAAATAAGTACGCTTCTTAACATCATCAGAAAACAAGCTACTCAGAGTAGATAGCTCAATCATGTGTTCTACAACACTTTCTTTTTCAGTACCACAAAAAGGTGTTTTCTCAACAATAGATATATGAGACAAATCAAGAGAAAAATCATAATCCTTATCCTTAATTTTTATAGGAGACGTGGCAAATTTAGGATCAGGAGACAGTTTATATCTAACAGTATGTTGTGCAAGCAACTTTTTAATTTTTCTTGCATCAGTAGTAGCATTGCATTTATCAATAAAATCATCATCAAGTTCTACATAATCTTCATCAAGATCATCACTAGAGTATTCAACAGACTCAGGTGAATTAACAGGTGTAGCAGCATTTTCATTAGGAGTTTCAGTACTTTCAATTTGTCTAGACCTAGCAATCGTAGCATCTAGAAAAGATCCTAACGAACCATCATTATCAAGCACAGCAGAAGCATCATCAAAATTATGAGAAGAATTTTCAGATCTAGCAGAAGTACCAGCATGTGAAGCATGTGGTGGTGAAACAAGTTTATCTATCACAGATGGTGAATCAAGAGCAGCAGAGGTATTCAGAGTTGTATCTTTTCTTGTAGTGGATGGTAATATGGCGACTTTAGGATCGCGAGGTTTACCCATGATGGAGAATTTGCAGCGAACAATATCAATCCAAGTGAACTTCCAAATAAAGCTATGCTCCCCGGCAACGGCGCCGAGAAAATAGTCTTGATAACCCACAAGTATAGGGGATCGCAACAGTCTTCGCGGAAGTAAAACCCAATTTATTGATTCGACACAAGGGGAGACAAAGAATACTTGAAAGCCTTAACAGCGGAGTTGTCAATTCAGCTGCACCTGGAAACAGACTTGCTCGCAAGAGTTTATCAGTAGTAACAGTTTTATAGCAGTAGTAGTGGTGAAATAACGAGCAGCGAGTAACAAAGACAGCGAGTAGTGATTATAGTAAACAACGAGATTAAAATACCGTAGGCACGGGGATGGATGACGGGCGTTGCATGGATGAGAGAAACTCATGTAACAATCAAAGCGAGGGCATTTGCGGATAATAATAAAATGGTATCCAAGTACTAATCAATCAATAGGCATGTGTTCCATATATAGTCGTACGTGCTCGCAATGAGAAACTTGCACAACATCTTTTGTCCTACCAGCCGGTGGCAGCCGGGCCTCTAGGGAATCTACTTGGAAATTAAGGCACTCCTTTTAATAGAGCACCGGAGCAAAGCATTAACACTCCGTGAACACATGTGATCCTCATATCACCGCCTTCCCCTTCGGTTGTCCCAATTTCTGTCACTTTGGGGCCTTAGGTTCCGGACAACAATACGTGTATACAACTGTTGCCTACCAAAACCCACCGGCAAGCAGCGACGGGCAACACGGAGAGCCGGGAGGCTCCCAGGACTGCTTGTGGGCCCTGGTCCCTCGGGCAACGGCCCGCAATGCTCCGGCACACGTCCTGGCTAATGCAAGGGCGTGCCACCTGACCTATACCTGGTCAGGAAGGTGATGGATTGCTTCGATTAGTTTCCTGCATGGCAAACACGTAAACATTAAATACGAGCCCCGATCGGCTCTTAGGTTACCCTGTGGATCGGCTCAAAGAGCCGATTACCCCATGGTCCACGTTGGATTTACGATAACATGGGGATCCTGCTTTATCAATATAAAGTTAAACCAATCTACGATAGTCTAGGGTTTTCACCGCATAACCGGAACATCCTACGCGTAGTTGAGCCTAGCAGATACGTAAGATGATGGAAAACCAGTCCTAAAGAGGCCTAAAAACCAACACGAAGTCGATCCCCGGAACAATCCCTCTAGAACTAGCAAACCATACCTTACGCACTACCGGATCGTTCAACCCGTTTGCAAGGCCTAACCATGCGGATATCAAACCAATCCTTGGAGAACAAGGAACAACTATAACGGATCAGATCTACTAAATAAAGAACAAGGAAGATGCTGCCCTTACACCCAGGATAGGTGCAAAGGCAGCTAGATATTGAGGGGCAGCGTAGCTAAGCAAGCATATCATGAAAGTATCGACGTCAGCCCCAAAACATCCACGATAAGGGTGTTGCTCGCCATCAAAAAGGCTTCGGTACGAGCAACACCAACAACGAATAAACCGATATCGCCTAGATCGCAAGATGCGATCTAGGCAGCATGTTGCTTACCCGGGAGAAACCCTCGAAATAAGGGGTGGCGATGCGCCTAGATTGATTTGCTGTGAACGTGATCGTCCTCCTTTCTCAATAACCCTAGGTACATATTTATAGTCCGTAGACTCTCTATCTTGGGAATAAACCCAGCTGTGTACGACTAAACTCTATCTCTTAATTCTAAACATAAAACGTAATCTACCATAATTTATAGATACATGGGCAATCTAGCCCAAACTTTCGCACAAGGCCGATTCAGAGACACTTTATATGCATGTCCTCTAAGCCCATCTTCGATCACGGCCCATCTCCTGCTCTGGCTAAATTCTGGTGATAACACATGCCCCCTGGTTTTGGCAATAATAATTCCAAAACCACTCTGTTTTTTCCTCATCGGGTTACGCGTTGCAGAGCAGAACCGCTTCAGTGTATTTCCATCATGATGCCCTGTCTTCTCAACTTCTACACGATTGACAATTCTGGCACCGTGTCCTCGAAAACTGCTCAAGCATTGAATTATCTCCCACTACATCCCCTTTATTTAATCTCACCCGAGCAGTTCGCCTCTTCATCCTCCTGTTCCGCATTAGCCATCGACAAAAAACCCTCCTCTGCACCATGGACTCCTCCTCCTCCTCCTCTGCCTCCTCTGGCTTTTCTTTCCAGTCCAATTCCTCCAGCGAGCCGATGCCGGCGTACGACCCGATAGCGGCGTACGAGCGTCGCGCTCCTGAGCATTGGGACGAGAGGGACTGGGACTTCACCGTCGAGTCCGAGGATGAGGAATCCTTGACCGACGGGGAGGAAAACCTCCAGTTCCTCGTGGACGGGGAATGGGAGGAGGATAGCGACGACGATCTCTTCTCCTGGGGCGACTTCTCCTCTTCCGACGAGGAGGAGGAAGCGGAGGATGACTCCTCCTCCGCCGAGTACCCGCCGCTGAAGCGCTTCCGCGCCGGGTCGGAGGATGACGACGACGACGATGACGACGAGGAGGAGTACGGAGCGCCTGCCGCCGGCTACGGCAGGCGACGAGAACTTCGCCGGCAGCAGCGCCGACGAAAGCTACGACAGCGACGACGAGGGCAGCGACGGCCCTTAGATTAGGGACTACTAGATAGGACTAGTAGTAGTAGTGCATTAGGCAAAAAATCCTCCTTTTGTGAGCAATCGGCTCTTCTTGTAAAAATCCCCCTTTTAATCAATGAAGACGGATTCCATGTTTGATTTGTCCGATTATCCAAATAGATCAATGCTCAAAGAGCCGATGGCAACGCATCGGTCTTTTACCAAAAACGCCAGCAAGGCCAACCCCCAAATTCAAACGGTGACCTGATGCCTGCTTGTGACAGTTGTACCTCTAGAGTCGATGGCTGCGCATCGGCTTGTTAGTTCTAAAGTCGATGTCAGTGCATCGGCTGTGCTTTGCATATTTTTAAATTTTTTTTTACTGGCCGATTTCATGCATCGGCCCCTATATTTCACTGTCCATCATCCCACATACTCGGGAAATATTTCTTAAGATGCTGACCATTGACATCCACTGGGAACTTCGCACCACTCAGCTCCTCGAGCATGTATGCGTTACCCTTTAAAACTTGGTCGACTCTGTACGGCCCATGCCAATTTGGAGACCATTTACCATACACTTTATCCTTAGTCCCCAATGGCAATACAGCTTCCCACACCAGATCACCAACGTGGAACTCCTTTGGTCTCACCTTCTTATTATATGTGCGAGCTACCTTGGCTTTGTTCTCTTTAATTTTCTCAAGCGACCAAAGTCTAAGTTCCGTCAGATCCTCAATGCTATCACTCATCAGGGCTGCATATTCTTCAGTCGTTAAGTCATTTTGAAACGTAACACGTCTCGACCCAGCCGTGATCTCCCAGGGCAACACGGCTTCTTGTCCATAGACCAGATGGTATGGCGAGGTTTTCATCGCTCCATGACATGACATACGATAAGCCCACAAAGCCTCTGACAATACCTCGTGCCAATGTCTAGGGTGCTCGTCGACTTTCCTCTTAATTAGCTTGATAAGGCTCTGGTTGGACGCTTCAGCTTGCCTATTTGCTTGAGCATAGTATGGGGACGATCGGATCAACTTAATTCCCATGTCCTCGCAGAACTCTCTAAGCTCGCGAGAAACGAAAACCGAACCTCCATCGGTCGTGATAGTACGGGGAATCCCGAATCCGTGAATGACATGTTCTTTCACAAAATTGATAACATCGGCCGATGCTACTGACTTCATAGGGACGGCCTCCATCCATTTAGTAAAATAATCTGTGATGGCCAAAATCCACACATGGCCTTTGCTCGACGGAGGATTGATTTTGCCTATCATATCCATACCCCAACCTCGAAATGGCCAAGGCTTGATGATGGGGTTTGATACGTCTCCGACGTATCGATAATTTCTTATGTTCCATGCCACATTATTGATGATATCTACATGTTTTATGCACACTTTATGTCATATTCGTGCATTTTCTGGAACTAACCTATTAACAAGATGCCGAAGAGCCAGTTGCTGTTTTCTGTTGTTTTTGGTTTCAGAAATCCTAGTAAAGAAATATTCTCGGAATTGGACGAAATCACCGCCCAGGGTCCTATTTTGCCACGAAGCTTCCAGAAGACCGAAGGAGAGTCGAAGTGGGGCCACGAGGCGCCGCCACACTAGGGCGGCGCGGCCTAGGTCTTGGCCGCGCCAGCCTGGCGTGTGGGGCCCTCGTGTGGCCCCCCGCGTTGCCCTTCCGCCTACTTAAAGCCTCCGTCACGAAACCCCCAGTACCGAGAGCCACGATACGGAAAACCTTACTGAGACGCCGCCGCCGCCAATCCCATCTCGGGGGATTCTGGAGATCTCCTCCGGCACCCTGCCGGAGAGGGGATTCATCTCCCGGAGGACTCTTCACCGCCATGGTCGCCTCCGGAGTGATGAGTGAGTAGTTCACCCCTGGACTATGGGTCCATAGCAGTAGCTAGATGGTTGTCTTCTCCTCATTGTGCTTCATTGTTGGATCTTGTGAGCTGCCTAACATGATCAAGATCATCTATATGTAATACTATATGTTGTGTTTGTCGGGATCCGATGGATAGAGAATACTATGTTATGTTAATTATCAAGTTATTACCTATGTGTTTTTTATGATCTTGCATGCTCTCCGTTATTAGTAGAGGCTGCGGCCAAGTTTTTGCTCTTAACCCCAAGAGGGAGTATTTATGCTCGATAGTGGGTTCATGCCTCCATTGAATGCGGGACGGTGACGAAAGTGCTAAGGTTGTGGATGTCGTTGTTGCCACTAGGGATAAAACATTGATGCTATGTCTAAGGATGTAGTTATTGATTACATTACGCACCATACTTAATGCAATTGTCCGTTGTTTTGCAACTTAATGCCGGATGGGGTTCGGATGATAACTCGAAGGTGGACTTTTTAGGCATAGATGCATGTCTGGATAGCGGTCTATGTACTTTGTCGTAATGCCCAATTAAATCTCACTATATTTATCATGTCATGTATGTGCATTGTTATGCCCTCTCTATTTGTCAATTGCCCGACTGTAATTTGTTCACCCAACATGCTTTTATCTTATGGGAGAGACACCTCTAGTGAGTCGTGGACCCCGGTCCTATTCTTTACATCGCATACAATCTCTCGCAATACTTGTTTTCTTGTTTTACGCAAACAATCATCTTCCACACAATACGGTTAATCCTTTGTTACGGCAAGCCGGTGAGATTGACAACCTCACTTTGTTTCGTTGGGGCAAAGTACTTTGGTTGTGTTGTGCAGGTTCCACGTTGGCGCCGGAATCCCTGGTGTTGCGCCGCATTACATTCCGCCACCATCAACCTTCAACGTGCTTCTTGACTCCTACTGGTTCGATTAAACCTTGGTTTCTTACTGAGGGAAACTTGCTGCTGTGCGCATCACACCTTCCTCTTGGGGTTCCCAACGGACGTGTCAACTACACGCATCAAGCAAATTTAAGGCGCCGTTGCCGGGGAGATCAAGACACGCTGCAAGGGAGTCTCCACTTCCCAATCTCTTTACTTTGTTTTTGTCTTGCTTTATTTTATTTACTACTTTGTTTGCTGCATTATATCAAAACACAAAAAAATTAGTTGCTAGCTTTACTTTATTTACTGTCTTGCACTCTATATCAAAAACACAAAAAAAAATAGTTACTTGCATTTATTTTATCTAGTTTGCTTTATTTACTACTGCTAAAATGAGTAATCCTGAAGTTGAAGTTCGTTCGTTTAAGAAACAAGGGGGAGAATGTTTAAAAGATGCTTGGTATAGAATTAGTGATGCTCATAGTAGGTGCACTAAGAAACACTCCACCACTATCCTGCTCAGGAATTTTTATGTTGGTATCTCTAGCTGGAATAGATATGTTCTTGATTGTCTCGCGGGAGGTAACTTCCTAGGCGCTCCCGCTTTAGAAGCTAGTTGCATTATTGAGAGTTTATTTGGAACACCACCTGTTAATGAAACTAAAATTGAAACCTCTCTTGAGGATGTTATAAAAAAATTGGAAACCATAGAGCAAAACCTTCCAATTATTGATACTACTTTGAAAGCATTACTTGATAGCACTGATAAACTTGATAAATCTCTAGGTGGAATTAATGAGAGAATCGCCATCTTAGAATCTTTTGCTATTCATGATAATCAAACCCAAAGGATTAGTGAACTAGAAGAGGCTATGGGAACATTGGGTTCAACCTTTTCATCTATAAAGTTTAGAGAGAAAGCTTATGTGGGAAAGGAGCAAAGGATCATGTATATCTCTAAAGGGGCTAAACCAAAAAGCTATTATAGGCCCAAAATCGATAAAGCTCTTAAAACCACTATAGATAAGGGAGCATCTAAGGTACCCAATGGGATAAATTGTGAAAATAATGTTGATGCTTCGTCTCTTGATAATACTTTATACACACTTTCTGCGCCTAGCTGAAAGGCTTATGTGAGACAACCCATGTTTTTACTACAATATTTTTGTTTTATATTTGAGTCTTGGAAGTTGTTTACTACTGTAGCAACCTCTCCTTATCTTAGTTTTGTGTTTTGTTGTGCCAAGTAAAGTCTTTAATAGTAAAGTTCATACTAGATTTGGATTACTGCGCAGTTTCAGATTTCTTTGTCTGTCACGAATTTCGACCTGCCTCCTTGTAGGTAGCTCGGAAAATTAAGACAATTTACGTGCGTGATCCTCAGATATGTACGCAACTTTCATTCAATTTGGGTATTTTCATTTGAGCAAGTCTGGTGCCTCAATAAAATCCATCTTTACGGACTGTTCTGTTTTGACAGATTCTGCCTTTTATTTCGCATTGCCTCTTTTGCTATGTTGGATGAATTTCTTTGATCCATTAATGTCCAGTAGCTTTATGCAATGTCCAGAAGTGTTAAGAATGATTGTGTCACCTCTGAACATGTTAATTTTTATTGTCCACTAACCCTCTAATGAGTTGTTTCAAGTTTGGCGTGGAGGAAGTTTTCAAGAATCAAGAGAGGAGTATGATGCAATATGATCAAGAAGAGTGAAAGCTCTAAGCTTGGGGATGCCCCGGTGGTTCACCCCTGCATATTCTAAGAAGACTCAAGCGTCTAAGCTTGGGGATGCCCAAGGAATCCCCTTCTTCATCGACAACATTATCAGGTTCCTCCCCTGAAACTATATTTTTATTCCGTCACATCTTATGTACTTTGCTTGGAGCGTCGGTTTGTTTTTGTTTTTGTTTTTGTTTTTGTTTAAATAAAATGGATGCTAGCATTCACTGTATGGGAGAGAGACACGCTCCGCTGTTGCATATGGACAAATATGTCCTTAGGCTTTACTCATAGTATTCATGGCGAAGGTTGAATCTTCTTCGTTAAATTGTTATATGGTTGGAATCGGGAAATGCTACATGTAGTAATTCTAAAATGTCTTGAATAATTTGATACTTGGCAATTGTTGTGCTCATGTTTAAACTCTTGCATCATATACTTTGCACCCATTAATGAAGAAACACCTAGAGCTTGCTAATTTGGTTTGCATATTTGGTCTCTCTAAAGTCTAGATAATATCTAGTATTGAGTTTTGAACAACAAGGAAGACGGTGTAGAGTCTTATAATGTTTACAATATGTCTTTTATGTGAGTTTTGCTGCACCGTTCATCCTTGTGTTTGTTTCAAATAACCTTGCTAGCCTAAAACCTTGTATCGAGAGGGAATACTTCTCATGCATCCAAAATCCTTGAGCCAACCACTATGCCATTTGTGTCCACCATACCTACCTACTACATGGTATTTCTCCGCCATTCCAAAGTAAATTGCTTGAGTGCTACCTTTAAAATTCCATCATTCGCCTTTACAATATATAGCTCATGGGACAAATAGCTTAAAAACTATTGTGGTATTGAATATGTACTTATGCACTTTATCTCTTATTAAGTTGCTTGTTGTGCGATAACCATGTTTACGGGGACGCCATCAACTACTCTCTGTTGAATATCATGTGAGTTGCTATGCATGTCCGTCTTGTACTGAAGTAAGAGAGATCTACCACCTTAATGGTTGGAGCATACATATTGTTAGAGAAGAACATTGGGCCGCTAACTAAAGCCATGATTCATGGTGGAAGTTTCAGTTTTGGACATATATCCTCAATCTCATATGAGAATAATAATTGTTGCCACATGCTTATGCATTAAAGAGGAGTCCATTATCTGTTGTCCATGTTGTCCCGGTATGGATGTCTAAGTTGAGAATAATCAAAAGCGAGAAATCCAAAATGCGAGCTTTCTCCTTAGACCTTTGTACGAGCGGCATGGAGGTACCCCATTGTGACACTTGGTTAAAACATGTGTATTGTGATGATCCGGTAGTCCAAGCTAATTAAGACAAGGTGCGGGCACTATTAGTATACTATGCATGAGGCTTGCAACTTGTAAGATATAATTTACATAACTCATATGCTTTATTGCTACCGTTGACAAAATTGTTTCATGTTTTCGAAATAAAATCTCTAGCACAAATATAGCAATCGATGCTTTCCTCTTTGAAGGACCTTTCTTTTACTTTTAATGTTGAGTCAGTTCACCTATTTCTGTCCACCTCAAGAAGCAAACACTTGTGTGAACTGTGCATTGATTCCTACATACTTGCATATTGCACTTGTTATATTACTCTATGTTGACAATTATCCATGAGATATATATGTTACAAGTTGAAAGCAACCGCTGAAACTTAATCTTCCTTTGTGTTGCTTCAATACCTTTACTTTGATTTATTGCTTTATGAGTTAACTCTTATGCAAGACTTATTGATGCTTGTCTTTAAGTACTATTCATGAAAAGTCTTTGCTTTATGATTCGACTTGTTTACTCATGTCATTACCATTGTTTTGATCGCTGCATTCATTACATATGTTTACAAATAGTATGATCAAGGTTATGATGGCATGTCACTCCAAAAATTATCTTTGTTATCGTTTTACCCGCTCGGGACGACCGAACTAAGCTTGGGGATGCTGATACGTCTCCGACGTATCGATAATTTCTTATGTTCCATGCCACATTATTGATGATATCTACATGTTTTATGCACACTTTATGTCATATTCGTGCATTTTACGGAACTAACCTATTAACAAGATGCCGAAGAGCCGATTCTTGTTTTACTGCTGTTTTTGGTTTCAGAAATCCTAGTAAAGAAATATTCTCGGAATTGGACGAAATCAACGCCCAGGGTCCTATTTTGCCACGAAGCTTCCAGAAGACCGAAGGAGAGTCGAAGTGGGGCCACGAGGCGCCGCCACACTAGGGCGGCGCGGCCTAGGTCTTGGCCGCGCCGGCCTGGCGTGTGGGGCCCTCGTGTGGCCTCCCGCGTTGCCCTTCCGCCTACTTAAAGCCTCCGTCGGGAAACCCCCGATGCCGAGAGCCACGATACGGAAAACCTTGCGAGACGCCGCCGCCGCCAATCCCATCTCGGGGGATTACCGGAGATCTCCTCCGGCACCCTGCCGGAGAGGGGATTCATCTCCCGGAGGACTCTTCACCGCCATGGTCGCCTCCGGAGTGATGAGTGAGTAGTTCACCCCTGGACTATGGGTCCATAGCAGTAGCTAGATGGTTGTCTTCTCCTCATTGTGCTTCATTGTTGGATCTTGTGAGCTGCCTAACATGATCAAGATCATCTATACTGTAATACTATATGTTGTGTTTGTCGGGATCCGATGGATAGAGAATACTATGTTATGTTAATTATCAAGTTATTACCTATGTGTTGTTTATGATCTTGCATGCTCTCCGTTATTAGTAGAGGCTCTGGCCAAGTTTTTGCTCTTAACTCCAAAGGGAGTATTTATGCTCGATAGTGGGTTCATGCCTCCATTGAATGCGGGACGAGTGACGAGAAAGTTCTAAGGTTGTGGATGTGCTGTTGCCACTAGGGATAAAACATTGATGCTATGTCTAAGGATGTAGTTATTGGTTACATTACGCACCATACTTAATGCAATTGTCTGTTGTTTTGCAACTTAATACTGGATGGGGTTCGGATGATAACCTGAAGGTGGACTTTTTAGGCATAGATGCATGCTGGATAGCGGTCTATGTACTTTGTCGTAATGCCCAATTAAATCTCACTATATTTATCATGTCATGTATGTGCATTGTTATGCCCTCTCTATTTGTCAATTGCCCGACTGTAATTTGTTCACCCAACATGCTTTTATCTTATGGGAGAGACACCTCTAGTGAACTGTGGACCCCGGTACTATTCTTTACATCGCATACAATCTACTGCAATACTTGTTTCTACTGTTTTCTGCAAACAATCATCTTCCACACAATACGGTTAATCCTTTGTTACAGCAAGCCGGTGAGATTGACAACCTCACTGTTTCGTTGGGGCAAAGTACTTTGGTTGTGTTGTGCGGGTTCCACGTTGGCGCCGGAATCCCTGGTGTTGCGCCGCATTACATTCCGCCACCATCAACCTTCAACGTGCTTCTTGACTCCTACTGGTTCGATTAAACCTTGGTTTCTTACTGAGGGAAACTTGCTGCTGTGCGCATCACACCTTCCTCTTGGGGTTCCCAACGGACGTGTCAACTACACGCATCAGGGCTCATTGCTGATGCAGGTGCCATCTGAATCTTCCCAAACTTCTGACATGCTTGACACCCTTTATAGTAATTAAAACAGTCCTCAAGCATGGTGGGCCAATAAAACCCCGATCGCCTGATCAACCATTTCATCTTATGAGCCGATTGATGGGTTCCACAGGCACCTTCGTGTACCTCGTGTAAGAGCCGATTCGACTCGGCTGGTCCCGGTACATCCGAGAAGTAACCCTTCCAAGGTCACCGTAGAACATGTCATCTCCAATAAGGACATACTTCATGGCCTTGTACCTTATCCGTTTAGGTGCCCCCCGAGCCGAATCTTTCAAGTAATTGAAGATATCGGCTCTCCGATCATCCGGTTCCATGAACTGTGCACTGGACATCGGCTCCATCCGCTACGTCCTTGTAGCTCGACGCCATCCGTGCAAGATCGTTCGCCTCGGTGTTCGCGACCTCGGGATCCAGTTGAAGTTTATGTACCTAAATTGTGCCATCAGCTCACGGCATTGCATCCATAATGGGAAGAGCGACTCGCTCTCACACTTGTATTCCTCCGTGAGCTGGGAAATCACCAATTTTGAGTCTCCAAAAAGTTCCACTGCTTCTGCCCCGACTTTGATAAGCAACTCCATCCCCTTGCGTATTGCTTCATACTCCGCGACATTATTGGTGCAAGAGGTAGATAGTCTGATGGAGAAGGAATAGGTTGCCCCCCGGGGCGACACAAGTAGAATGCCGATGCCGCAACCGTCATCACAAGCCGATCCATCGAAGAACATGGCCCATGCACGTACAGACAGTGCTGCTATATCGGTGTTGATTCGTTCAGCAATAAGATCGGCTAACGCCTGTCCCTTGACTGCTTTCGTAGGTTGATACCGGAGATCGAATTCCGATAAAGCAAACATCCACTTACCGAGTCGGCCTTTCAACACAGGAGCCGACAGCATGTGTTTGACAACATCTGATTTGCATATGATGACAATTTCCGCGGTTAGCAGGATGTGACGAAGCTTGATGTAGGTAAAGAATAGGCAGAGGCACAACTTCTCGATCTCAGGATACCTAGTCTCTGCATCCAACATCCTTCTGCTGAGGTAGAAAGCGACTCTTTCCAGACCATCATAGACTTGCACCACCACTGAGGCGATGGAAGTGTCAGCTACTGACAGGTAAATATAGAATGGTCTATCTTGCTGGGGCGGAACCAACACGGGTGGCTTCGTTAGATATTATTTAATCTCGTCGAACGCTCGCTGTTGCTCTGCCCCCCAGCGAAACTCCTCATCAGGTTTAATTTTGACCAATCCCATGAACGGCTCTATCCGTCCTGACAGGTTAGAGATGAACCTTCTGACGAAGTTGATTTTGCCGATGAGACACTGGAGTTCCTTCTTCGTGGTAGGTGGCTTCATTGTTCGTACTGCCTCCTGACTTTTCTGGCCGATCTCTATTCCACGCTCATGAACCAAGAAGCCCAGGAATTGACCGGCCGTCACACCAAAAGCACACTTCTTTGGATTCATTCTTAGTCCGAATTTTCTAGTTCGGTCCAGGATGCGTCGCAAATCCTCCAAGTGTCCTTCCACTGAGACAGACTTGACCACCACGTCATCAATGTAAATCTTCACCAACTTGCCGATCAGATCATGAAAGATGTAATTCATGGCTCGTTGGTACGTTGCGCCGGCATTTTTCAGTCCAAATGTCATGACTACATACTCAAACAAGCCCACCGAACCTGGTACTCTGAATGCAGTCTTGTGTATGTCTTCTGGAGCCATAAAATTTTTGTTGTAACCGGCATTGCCATCCATGAAGCTTAAAACCTTATGACCAGCAGCTGCATTGATCAATGTCTCTGCCACCGGCATTGGGTACTCATCCTTTGGAGTGGCTCTGTTGAGATCCCGAAAATCTATGGCGACGCGCCATCGGCCGTCCTTTTTCTCTACATGTACGATACTAGAAATCCACTCAGCATACCTGCATGGCCTGATGAACCCGGCGCTCAACATTTTCTCGATCTCTTTCTTGACTTCTTCTAAAATTTCGGCCTTCATCTGCCGTGCTCGCTGCTGGAATGGCCGAAATCCTTTCTTAAGAGGGAGCCGATGTTCAATGATGCTCCTGTCTAACCCGGGCATCTCAGTGTAATCCCAGGCAAAACAATCTGGGTATTCTTTTAACAAAGCTATCATCAGGCTCCTCAGATGCGGATCCAACTTTTTGCTGATAAATGTTGGTCGTGGCTTATCCCCAGGACCAATGTCAATCTCTTCTAGCTCATCAGCCGATGTAAACCCATATCCTAGCTTCCCGTCGCCTGCTAGATCAATGCTGAACACAGGCAGAACGTATGGTGAGGATAATTTTGGCCGATTGCTGGAATCGGCCTCCTTTTTGATTGTATTGCTCAATGAAGGTTTACAACTGATTCGTGCTCCCCTACGGGAGGGAGTATCCCGACTACGACTACGTGACATGCTTGAAGTGAGATCATCGCTTTTTATTTTTTGGGGCCGATCGCAGGGATCGGCCTTGCCACGTATGTCGATGGATGTTGCTCTTGCTACTCTGTCAGGCCGGTGGATAAGACCAGCCTCACCCCGTTTTTTGTAACTTCGATGCGATCACAGCCGTCCAAACTGATTCCAGAGAGCGGCTCTTGGTCTTCCGAGTCCCAAATATTCGTGCCGGCTATTGAGACCTCGATCGAGTCATCTGCATGCACGACTTCCACTTCATCTCCATCCCATTGTATCAGGCACTGGTGCATTGTAGATGGAATGCAGCGATTGGCGTGAATCCAATCCCTCCCTAGCAGGATAGCGTAGGTGCTTTTGCTGTCGACGATGAAGAATGATGTAGGGATGGTTTTTCGGCCTACGGTTAGCTCCACGTTCAGAACGCCTTGCGTCTCTGATGCTTGGCCGTTGAAGTCATTTAGTGTGACGTTGGTTTTGATCAGATCTGCGCTAGAGCGTCCCAAACGCCGTAGCATGGAATATGGCATTATATTGATCTGCCGCTCCCGTGTCAACCAACATCTTGCCGACGGGCTGCCCATTGATATAACCTTTTAGGTACGGGGCCTTCATATGTTTGTAGCCCTTCTCTCGTGGCTTTTCAAAGATAAGCGGTCGTGGACCGCGATCAAACCTGTGTTATCGGCACTTCTTCGGTTCTCGGAGCACGAAACTCCGATGGAAGTATGAACACCATATTTGTGCCGGCCGATGTACTCGCATCGGCTTTTACTTGCTTGGGGTGCCATTCTTTCTTCCGTGGACGACTCTCCTCGTCCAAAGTTTGCTGAATTTTCACGGCCAGATCGGGCCGCGCTTTCCTCAACGTGTGCAGGTATTGCGCCTCGGCTTGCTCCAAGCTACGTAGCCGCTGAACCCTACGCTTTTGGGAGTGGCTGAGTCCATCAGGGCACCACCTTGGCCGGTGGTACTTATCCTCTTCTTCATCTTCTGACTCCTCAAAGTCTTCTTCTTGAGATGACTCAGCTCGTATGTTCTGAGGTGGGAGAGGCCCTAGACGCTTAAAAACTGAAACTTCTCCTGCGTCCTTCTTCTGCTGTCTACACTCCGGGCAGTTGTCGATTGTAGGAAATCGGCTCATTCCTGAATCCCAGCAGTGCTTAAAGAAAGGACAGTCCCAGTGTCTGTCCATGTCCTCCTGCTCTCTTGATTTCCCTTTAGCGCGATGCTCATATCCTTCGTCGTTGATGACCCACAAGTATAGGGGGTGTATCGTAGTATCTTCGATAAGTAAGAATGTCGATCCCAACGAGGAG